>NC_091190.1:21128173-21208173 GCF_040958095.1 Procambarus clarkii | reverse complement strand
TGGGAATGTGAGAATACATGTGTTAGCAAGTGGAATGAACGCGAGGAGGAAGCGGTGCAGGTTGACTCCAAACACAGAGGTTGGCTTCAATCCCAGCTGGTTCTGGAGGAACCACTCACGGATGGGTTATCTTGAGATGATTTCGGGGCTTTTAGTGTCCCCGCGGCCCGGTCCTCGACCAGGCCTCCACCCCCAGGAAGCAGCCCGTGACAGCTAACTAACACCCAGGTACCTATTTTACTGCTAGGTAACAGGGGCATAGGGTGAAAGAAACTCTGCCCATTGTTTCTCGCCGGCGCCCGGAATCAAACCCGGGACCACAGGATCACAAGTCCAGTGTGCTGTCCGCTCGGCCGACCGGCTCCACGGGTGTGGAGTTAGCGCACAAGCTCTTGCGCACGCGCACAACAGTACTCAACTAATACGTAAATTAGCAACAACCCCTTCCCCTCACGGGGTCGTAAACCAGTGTACTCCCTTTACCCCCTTGCCCAACAGACATTTCCTACCTCATTGATACAGTCAGCCATAATTTCATCTGTCCCTCCACACACTGACATAAGCACATGTGTTCCTCTTTACGGCACAAACACACGCACATCGTTTTTATGGAGTAGGCTCCCTAGCGAGGCAAAATTGGCCGCCCGTAAGTGTGGGGTCCGGAGAATATATGCTAGTCCATCCATTTCCGTGCCTGTAGTCACTATACCTCTCACCCAGTGAAATAGGTATGTATATCTCCCTCATTTCCCAGGATATATTGGAGTGCTACTCCTGTGAGCAACTTAAATACCACTCATACATGCCACCCCAACATTTTCGCGAACTCATACGTCTTCACCTCACCCCTTCCTTTCTCTATTCAACTCACAGGATCAAACAGACTCCTACTCTCTCTCACACGCACAAACACACATGCTAAACCCCCCCCCCCCCCCCGTTTTCACAAGCACAAACACTCACACATCCTAAAATCCCTCACGGGAACAAACCCAGCTAACATGCAATACACCCTACACACACATACACACACTACAGTGCAAGCAATCACACAACGGGGAAGCCCATAGAACAAAGAGGCACTTGTAGGCGGGCCGACCCGGGCATCGCTTCACGGTTGGACACGCCCAGGGGGGGAGAACATGTAAAAAAAAAAAAAAATAGCTCTATAGGCGGTATATGCCATTTCGATGCCTTCCCTGCGTTCTACTGCCCCTCTCTCTCTCTCTCTCTCTCTCTCTCTCTCTCTCTCTCTCTCTCTCTCTCTCTCTCTCTCTCTCTCTCTTTCACACTCTCTCACACTCTCTCTCTCTCTCTCTCTCTCTCTCTCTCTCTCTCTCTCTCTCTCTCTCTCTCTCTCTCTCTCTCTCTCTCTCTCACTCACTCTCTCACTCACTCTCTCACTCTCTCTCTCTCTCTCTCCGCACGAAAAGCAATCAGCATTGCTTTCAATTATTGACTGCATTATACAGTACTACAAAGTATTTTCAAACAAGTTACTTTGTTTTTTGGGCTGATATGATTTTGTGCGTTTGTCAGTTTATAGAACTCCTGATTGACCAAATACATGTTATTTTTACTTCTCTTTAAATTACGTATTTTTTTAACATACACCAAAAAATACGTCCTACTGAGCATATGCATTTCAAGAATTCAGAAGCCTAATGTTTCGGTGCGCCAGTGGCTTCTGGCGCGCGCAGAGCCTTGCATATTATTGTCCCACTAAAGTTGGCTTGTTTCCTTAAGAGATTTCCAAAATAGGATAGTTAAGCAGGAAACTGGGAGTTCTCAAGACGATAAGCTTCTCCTGTTTGCCATTACCTCTCTTGTGAATCACCGAATGCTCCCAGAATTAAGGGCAATATATTTTGTTTCTGTGACGAAATACTTAGTTTTTCCCTCTTGATATCATTTGCAGACAAAGCAATGTATTGTGCTCATGAAGACCACTACTCATGACTTCTGCTCATGTAGCCCACTCATGTACTTCTACTGATGTAGCCCACTCATGTACTGCTACTCCTGTAGCCCACTAATGTACTGCTACTCCTGTAGCCCACTCATGTACTTCTACTGATGTAGCCCACTCATGTACTGCTACTCCTGTAGCCCACTCATGTACTTCTACTGATGTAGCCCACTCATGTACTGCTACTCCTGTAGCCCACTCATGTACTTCTACTGATGTAGCCCACTCATGTACTTCTACTCCTGAAGCCCATTCATGTACTTCTACTCCTGAAGCCCATTCATGTACTTCTACTCCTGTAGCCCACTCATGTACTGCTACTCATGTACTGCTACTCCTGTAGCCCACTAATGTACTGCTACTCCTGTAGCCCACTCATGTACTGCTACTCCTGTAGCCCACTCATGTACTGCTACTCCTGTAGCCCACTCATGTACTGCTACTCCTGTAGCCCACTCATGTACTGCTACTCCTGTAGCCCACTCATGTACTTCTACTCCTGTAGCCCACTCATGTACTTCTATTGATGTAGCCCACTCATGTACTGCTACTGATGTAGCCCACTCATGTACTTCTACTCCTGAAGCCCATTCATGTACTTCTACTCCTGTAGCCCACTCATGTACTTCTACTCCTGAAGCCCATTCATGTACTTCTACTCCTGTAGCCCACTCATGTACTGCTACTCCTGTAGCCCACTCATGTACTTCTACTGATGTAGCCCACTCATGTACTGCTACTCCTGTAGCCCACTCATGTACTTCTACTCCTGAAGCCCATTCATGTACTTCTACTCCTGTAGCCCACTCATGTACTGCTACTCCTGTAGCCCACTCATGTACTGCTACTCCTGTAGCCCACTCATGTACTGCTACTGATGTAGCCCACTCATGTACTTCTACTGATGTAGCCCACTCATGTACTGCTACTCCTGTAGTCCACTAATGTACTGCTACTCTTGTAGCCCACTCATGTACTGCTACTCCTGTAGCCCACTCATGTACTTCTACTGATGTAGCCCACTCATGTACTGCTACTCCTGTAGCCCACTCATGTACTTCTACTGATGTAGCCCACTCATGTACTGCTACTCCTGTAGCCCACTAATGTACTGCTACTCCTGTAGCCCACTCATGTACTGCTACTCCTGTAGCCCACTCATGTACTTCTACTGATGTAGCCCACTCATGTACTGCTACTCCTGTAGCCCACTAATGTACTGCTACTCCTGTAGCCCACTCATGTACTTCTACTGATGTTGCCCACTCATGTACTGCTACTCCTGTAGCCCACTCATGTACTTCTACTGATGTAGCCCACTCATGTACTGCTACTCCTGTAGCCCACTCATGTACTTCTACTGATGTAGCCCACTCATGTACTTCTACTGATGTAGCCCACTCATGTACTGCTACTCCTGTAGCCCACTCATGTACTGCTACTCCTGTAGCCCACTCATGTACTGCTACTCCTGTAGCCCACTCATGTACTGCTAGTGATGTAGCCCATTCATGTACTTCTACTCATGTAGCCCACTAATGTACTGCTACTCCTGTAGCCCACTCATGTACTTCTACTGATGTAGCCCACTCATGTACTGCTACTCCTGTAGCCCACTTATGTACTGCTACTCATGTACTGCTACTCCTGTAACCCAATCATGTACTGCTACTCATGTAGCCCATTCATGACGCCCACTCATAAAATCCACGTTGTTCTTAGCTAATCTACTTTTAAGGTTGGTCTACTTTTGTCACGTGAACTTTGTTTGTGTTACGTGAACTGTTATAACATGTTCCATGACGTGCTGTAACTCACGGCAGAGTTACTATCAGACTGAGGAACACGCCACTCAGGAACCCATGCCAGGATAACCAGCCCGTCCACCTAAGGGTTCCCAACGTCAACAAACTGTCTTTAATAAAGTGCCACTTATCCTAACCCACCAGAGGACTCTACACAGAAAACGGGACAGTATGTCAATTTCGCGAGTCACTACCATTTTCTAGTACGACGATTTTTTGGGCCTTAGGTAGAGTATTCGTCAAAATGCGACGCTCTATTAGAAGGAAGGAATGGTAATATTGCCAGGTTTGGGAGCCGGGAGCCGGTCGGTCGAGCGGACAGCACGCTGGACTTGTGATCCTGTGGTCCTGGGTTCGATCCCAGGCGCCGGCGAGAAACAATGGGCAGAGTTTCTTTCACCCTATGCCCCTGTTACCTAGCAGTAAAATAGGTACCTGGGTGTTAGTCAGCTGTCACGGGCTGCTTCCTGGGGGTGGAGGCCTGGTCGAGGACCGGGCCGCGGGGACACTAAAGCCCCGAAATCATCTCAAGATAACCTCAAGATAGGTGACGAGAGGGGGGGGGGGGAGGACTCAGAAAGGAAAGACTCAAAAACAAATTGTATGTAATGAATTGTCATACAATATTCCTCTGGTAACATAATTGTACAATTTAATCCAGGTAATATTTTTTCTTCTTTTTTTTTAGTTGTGGAGGCAAATTTACATTGAATGCTTTCTGTTAATTTTGCGTGGGTTAGTGAGCAGTTTTTCAGTGGTAGCCTAATACAGTCGCCCACTCAAAACAGATCACTGTTTAGATTTCATTATTTCCGTTTGAAAATTCTGGTTTCGGTAAATAAGGTGCACCAAAACACATTGTTCCGGCACTAAGTTCACAGCTGAATATGCAGACGACGAGTCACAATAACGTGACTCCCCAACTTCGAGTCTAGAGTCGACAAAACAATTCGAACGTCAGAATGGTTCGATTATAACGCAACAAGTATAGCACAAGGCTGGTAGGCGGGGCACTAGGAGCTACACCTCACTCCATAGTAGTCACAGTTAGGTAAATATTGATAGGTAAGGACTGATAGGTAAGGACTAATACGTAAGGACTGATAGGTAAGACTGATAGGTAAGGAGTGATTGGTAAAGACTGATAGGTTAGATAAGACTGTTAGGTAAGGACTGATAGGTAAGGACTGATAGGTAAGCACTGATAGGTAAGACTGATAGGTAAGGACTGATTGGTAAAGACTGATAGGTTAGATAAGACTGATAGGTTAGATAAGACTGTTAGGTAAGGACTGATAGGTAAGGACTGATAGGTAAGCACTGATAGGTAAGACTGATTGGTAAGGACTGATAGGTTAGGGCTTATAAGTAAGGACTGATAGGTAACACTGATAGGTAAGGACTGATAGGTAACACTGATAGGTAAGGATTATTAGGTAAGATTGATAGGTAAGACTGAGTGGTAAGACTGATAGATAAGGAGTAATATGTAAGACTGATAGGTAAAGACTGATAGGTAAGACTAATAGGTAAGACTGATACATAAGTCTGATAGATAATAACAGATAAATAAGGACGTCAGTGTCCAGGTCAGCAGGGGCTCAAATTCAACAATTTGATATTTATCAAACAATTTAATATTCAACCTATATATTATTTAATAATATTTAATAATATTTAATATTAATAGTCATATTTGGAATATTGTTAATGTCAACTGCTTCACAAGGAAGGGATATCGGAGCCACCTGCTTGTCACACGATTTGCCAAACGTCAAATTTGAAGTGCTTTTTGCCTAGCCAGAAGCGTTCGAATCTAGACAGTCTACCTTCTGCAAATCTACGCTTCTTAGTCCGAGGAAACGTCAAGATTATATTACTTAAAAAATTATTAGTCTATTATTATGTTAGGACAGTCAAATGGATCAATTATTATGTTAGGACAGTCAAATGGATCAATTATTATGTTAGGCTAGTCAAATGAATCAATTATTATGTTAGGACAGTCAAATGGATCAATTATTATGTTAGGACAGTCAAATGAATCAATTATTATGTTAGGACAGTCAAAGGGATCAATTATTATGTTAGGACAGTCAAAGGGATCAATTATTATGTTAGGACAGTCAAATGGATCAATTATTATGTTAGGACAGTCAAATGGATCAATTATTATGTTAGGACAGTCAAATGGATCAATTATTATGTTAGGACAGTCAAATGGATCAATTATTATGTTAGGACAGTCAAAAGGATCAATTATTATGTTAGGACAGTCAAATGGATCAATTATTACGTTAGGACAGTCAAAGGGATCAATTATTATGTTAGGACAGTCAAATGGATCAATTATTATGTTAGGACAGTCAAAGGGATCAATTATTATGTTAGGACAGTCAAAAGGATCAATTATTATGTTAGGACAGTCAAATGGATCAATTATTATGTTAGGACAGTCAAATGGATCAATTATTATGTTAGGACAGTCAAAAGGATCAATTATTATGTTAGGACAGTCAAATGGATCAATTATTATGTTAGGACAGTCAAATGGATCAATTATTATGTTAGGACAGTCAAATGGATCAATTATTACGTTAGGACAGTCAAAGGGATCAATCATTAGTCAATCAGTATGCTGGAGTTAATAATTATGATCACTTGTGGCCTAAACTAATATTTGAATGTGACAAAAGAGATCCATCGATTGTTGCAACACTGCATTTGCTAATTCACAACACCTCGCGGCACCTGCAACATTATCCTCCCCGGCCAGGATACGAACCCATGACATAGCGCTCGCGGAACGCCAGGCGAGTGTCTTACCACTACACCACGGAGACTGTTAATTTTACTAACTCATTACTAACTCATACCACCTCACGCATTGCAAAGTGGCTATTTCTAAGGGATTTCGTATATAATGATCACATATAAGAGCATATAATTCGGAGCTTCATATGTATAATAAAAAAATATTTGTTCCCTTATTACAAAGATAGAGAGAGAGAGAGAGAGAGAGAGAGAGAGAGAGAGAGAGAGAGAGAGAGAGAGAGAGAGAGAGAGAGAGAGAGAGAGAGAGAGAGAGAGAGAGAGAGAGAGAGAGAGAGAGAGAGAGAGAGGAACAATTACAGGACTGGCTTGACCCCCTACAGTGCCACGACAACCCACATCTTTGCAACCTGTTCACTGATGAATCACGTGACTAATTGCATATTGATCTTGATGTGGTAGTACTGTGGCGGCGCTCCAGACATAGCCGCCCTGGAATGGAGGTTAGCACCGTGTTCAAACAGTGGGTACAAAATATTGGAATGCGAGCATGCTGGGTTTTGTACGTGTGTGTGTGTGTGTGTGTGTGTGTGTGTGTGTGTGTGTGTGTGTGTGTGTGTGTGTGTGTGTGTGTGCGCTTGGTATACAAAGTTTTCAGCATAATGTGGAATTTCGATAACCAGGGTCGTTTAAACTGAATAAACTCGGTACACTATTACGGAGATAACTGTAGCGAGTCTGGTGCATTATGTAGAGTGTGTAGCATAGTCCAGAGAGCCTGCGGTGCGTGGTGCGCAGTATCCAGGAGCACTTCACAACATGGTCTTTATTTTGTCATGCGCGGAATTCCCTTCCCTGGAGTATGAATCAGACTGGCGAACAGTAACTAATCATTGTTAAATGTGGCTTGAAGGTCTAGAAGGTTGGCCAGGGAATGAAAGACTACCTGGGGGGTCGTTACGATCAGGGGTCAAATAATGTTAGGTGAGGGCCAATTAGGGTGCCAGGTGAAGGCCGTGCGATGAAGGGGGTCCAAATCAGGGATGTATATATATGTGTGTGTGTGTGTATATATATATATATATATATATATATATATATATATATATATATATATATATATATATATATATATATATATATATCCACCAACCCGTCCTCCTAAGGTTTCCCAACGTCAAGAAACTGTCGTACTAAAGTGCCCCTATCCTAACCTACCAAAAGAACCAAAAGAGAAAACTGAACAGTATGTCAATTTCGCGAGCCGTTGCTATTTTCTAGTACGACTATTTTTGGTCTTAGGTAGTGTATGCGTCGGAATGCGACGCTCTGTTAGGAGGACGGGTTAAGATCCACAACAATAGCAACCTAACTGAACATAGTCTAGAACTACAGTAAATTTAGTGTATATAAACAGATAAGTTGTGGGGGGGAGGGTTAGGTGGGGGTATGTGTATGTGGAGGAGTATATATATGTGTATTCACCTAGTTGTGCTTGTGGGGGTTGAGCTCTGCTCTTTCGGCCCGCCTCTCAACTGTCAATCAACTGTTTCTAACTACTACTACTATTTTTTTTTTTTCACATCACACACACACACCAGGAAGCAGCACGTGACAGCTGACTAACTCCCAGGTAACTATTTACTGCTAGATAACAGGGGCATAGGGTGAAAGAAACTCTGCCCAATAGAAAAGGTGGATTTATGTGTGTGTGTGTATGACTAGTCAGCTGTTCTGGTAAAGTGATGGTGGAGGGGGGGGGCGGCGGAATTGTCAGGTAGAGGGAAAATGTTAGGTTGGCCTTAGCTCATGGGCTCCACTTCTCATTCGACTGGTGTGATTATATTGATAATACAGTAGTTGTATATAATAGTGTTTAGTGTCTAAGTTTCTGAACGACACTTCGATTAGATTTTGGCCAGTTGTCAACAGATGATACCCGGATGACGGCTTCTTTGTCCTACACAGAGGAGTTTTCTCTCACATATGTCACTTCTTCTGCTCCACATGTGCCCTATCTTCTGTGTCACATGTGTCCTACCTTCTGTTTATAACAAGCAGCTTCATCACCTTGCACGTGCTGTTGTTTAACTCTAGTGCACACACTTGTCTGACCATTAATTCAGTGTTCAGGTCGTCTTATTATATATTTGCAATCTTCCATTTATCCTTTGTATATTTATTGTGTCAACAGAAAATATTGATACAAATGAGTAAATCCCTTCTGGAAGATGATTCACGTAGGTACGTACGACACTCCCTGGCACTTACCGTCGTGGGAAAGTGCCACAGTAAGTGCTGATAACATTGACTATTCTTTCAAATTTCATTTACTTAGTCCAATGAAGAACAATTTTAATCTGCTAATATCATTATATAATACAGATAACAGACAGTAACTAGTCAGACTATTTTTATATACTATATATATATATATATATATATATATATATATATATATATATATATATATATATATATATATATACATACATATATATATATATATATACATACATATATATATATATATATATATATATATATATATATATATATATATATATATATATATATATATATATTATATATATATTTTTTTTTTTTGCATGTGATATTCATGCGCTGGCTTTGGAATCTGTCCTCTCAATTAATATACCGCAGTTTGGCGTCAAAATCACAGTCAACAGACTATGAACCGCAGCGGCTCACAAACAACCACGTTTTCTATGAGCGGATCGGTTAGGTTAGGAGGGTGGCTTGGGGGGTTCGCGTGTTTTTAGTACCCTGTATTTTGTCCGTTGTGCCAACTCAAGCGGACGGGCAGGGGCTCGAAGCCTCTGGCAGTATTGCTCAGGCGGTATGTTGGTTTCAGTAACATTATGTCCAATGTATTTTACAACTTTGGGCTGTTAAATTAATAATTTGATTGGATTTTAAGCGGTGCACTGTTAGATTGTTCCAGTGGTTCCAGTGTCCAATGTTCCAGTGGTTCCAGTGGCCAATGTTCCAGTGGTTCCAGTGGCCAATGTTCCAGTGGTTCCAGTGTCCAATGTTTCAGTGGTTCCAGTGACCAATGTTCCAGTGGTTCCAGTGTCCAATGTTCCAGTGGTTCCAGTGGCCAATGTTCCAGTGGTCTATCGGGCAACCATTTTGACTTTTCATCTCTTCATCTGGAACCTGTAAACATTTCTGCCATGCACCCTGGCGTCCCAGCCTGACGCTGTAAATGTATGTAAATGTAAATGTTTGTAAGTCATGCAGAACACTAAGCCTTGTCTCGCTCTTATCTATCGTGTATTTTGTGACGGCTCCGAGGATGCTTTTCGCTCTTCAAAGACTGTTAATGAAATATATTTGTTAAAATTAGATATAGTCTAAAGACGAATCGTTATTGCGGATCTGTAGACGAGTGAACTATTGGGTTTGAGAAGCGATATTTTTGTATTTTTTTCCACGATATTTTTGCATGTGGCTTTACCAGATAAATCGCCACAATAACATGAGTTTTGATCAATGAAAATCAATAGTTCTTGTATATCTCATCAAACTGGCAACCTCATTTTCATTGGAGATAATTTAATGGACCAAATATCAAAATATAGCTCATATTTCGTTCTTTCATACTAGACCAGGGGGAAGGGGGAGTTCTTAGGCATATTATTTAGTATCCATACCCCTATGGGGGGATGATAAATAAATGGGGGGCATAAATAAGTTGTTAGATTTGAATTTAATTATCAACTTTATCAATACGGATTGATATAATCCTTCTGATTTTCTTTTAACTGTTCTGTTGCTAGCTAGGCCATATGTAAACACCAAGCTATTGACATCTTTTGAAGGCATAGAGGGATATATATATATATATATATATATATATATATATATATATATATATATATATATATATATATTCATATATGTATATATATATATATACACATACATGTATATATAATATTAACAACTGTGTAACTAGCTTCAAAAGATTGTCACTTGCTTAGCTAAACGATCTATGGGGCTCAGTTCTAGAACCGACTATGTGCCTCTGTAACCCTTTCCACCACCGCCCACGGGATTGGTATGGGGTGCATAATAAAGAAAGAAATTGAAGGTAGAGGTAGGTAATGGGACTGTTGGTGGTGGTGGTTGTTGTTGTTGTTGTTTGATGTTTAACATTCACTACCAAGAACAAAACGTTCCAAGTAGCACGGGCTATGGTGAGCCCGTAGTGATTACAACGGTCTGACACAGGGGAGATATGAGGACATGTTGTGTGATCCACTGGTGGGTCTGTAATTATCAAAGCTTTAAGTGGAGCCGGTCGGCCGAGCGGACAGCACGCTGGACTTGTGATCCTGTGGTCCTGGGTTCGATCCCAGGCGCCGGCGAGAAACAATGGGCAGAGTTTCTTTCACCCTATGCCCCTGTTACCTAGCAGTAAAATAGGTACCTGGGTGTTAGTCAGCTGTCACGGGCTGCTTCCTGGGGGTGGAGGCCTGGTCGAGGACCGGGCCGCGGGGACACTAAAAAAGCTCCGAAATCATCTCAAGATAACCCCTCTACACTAGATTATATGTTACAGTAAACTAAAGCTTTTCTGTGCTTAGTGAAGAGTTAATTAGTCGTCAGGTTATCATGTACATCGTAAGGGCACTTTCTGCGTCATCTTGAGGTTATCTTGAGATGATTTCGGGGCTTTAGTGTCCCCGCGGCCCGGTCCTAGACCAGGCCTCCACCCCCAGGAAGCAGCTCGTGACAGCTGACTAACTCCCAGGTACCTATTTACTGCTAGGTAACAGGGGCATTCAGGGTGAAAGAAACTTTGCCCATTTGTTTCTGCCTCGTGCGGGAATCGAACCCGCGCCACAGAATTACGAATCCTGCGCGCTATCCACCAGGCTACGAGGCCCCCCTACTGCTGTCCTGTAAAACCTTCCTCATGTATATTGTTTTACGATCAATTTCGTTCTTTTTCCTAGAATATGACAAAGAAAATGGGTGCTTGCAAATGTTACATCTTTCTTTATTGATATTTATTGATTTTTTGTTGATAAAGAATCAACAAAGATTCTTTATTGATATTTATTGATTTTTTGTTGATAAAGAATCAACAAAGATTCTTTGTTGATATTTATTTGACGGGAAGGTGGGTAGTAGTATATTTCTTAGAGCTTTAATGTCTCAATAACATAGTAACACTTATCTTTATGTTTTGAAAAGTACGTCATTCAGAGTCCAAGTTAATATTTCTGAGTGCTTCACTTGTGCATAAAGTGAGGCTTTATGTAGTCTAAAAGTAAGACTTTAGCTTTTTAACAGCCTTTGTCTAACGTGTGTAGTGAGGCCAGCATCGCTTAGTAACACCATTCCTAAAGGTTAGTGTCATTAAGGTGTGGAATTGCCTGCTGGTGTTCTGAAATTATTTCAGCTTATTGAAGTGAGATGCGATGCATAATGTGGCCTTGAGTGCTTTTACACTCAGGTGAAGGACGAGCAGATGCTGAGCATGACGAGATGAGGTCGTGCGGGAGATGAGGCTCTGTGGACAGCATCATAGTGGAGCCAGGGGGGCCAGATTCACGAAGCAGTTACGCAAGTACTTGCGAACTTGTACATCTCTTCTCAATCTTCGGCGGCTTTGTTTACAATTATTAAACATTTAATGAGCTCGAAGCACCAGGAGGCTGTTTATAACAATACCAGCAGTTGATTGGCAAGTTTTCATGCTTGTAAACTGTTTAATAAATGTAACTAAAGCCGTCAAAGATTGAGGAAAGATGTACACGTTCGTAAGTACTTGCGTAACTGCTTCGTGAATCTGGCCCCTGGAGCCTTGGGGGGGGGGGGGAAGGGGACCTCGCTCCTGCTGCCTATACTGAGTTGCTCCCCATATAAAAAGACATCTCTTCAAGAATTGTTTACATTAACGTCCTTAAATGGACCTTGTATAGACGCGGAAGTCCATTACGCCTCAGATGAATGTAAACAAACTTTTATCACCCAGTACACTTCGTTTTGAACCAATCAGTGACCGATGAATCCTGTGAAAAATTGAGTCGTATTAGTAAACATTGAAGTGTTGTTAATAGATGCGTTTTCTGCGCGTCCTCGGCCTCGGTAGGTTCTGTGAGATACTTGTGTTCGTACGTTTCTGATTAGGGAAAACAGTTGCATTTTTTTACGGAGTGTCACTTTGATAGAACATGCTGTATAATCCTAATGAATCTTACTACAACAGCCACGGGGGGATTTTTCGGCCTTTTCATGTTACCGTGTTGCTGTTAAATACAGGGAAATATATACGATAATAAACCACATTTACACCCATACGAGTCAGAGTATTTTCCATATATAAACAGAACCAATATTACCATTAATATGACCGAGTTACTTATTCATAAAACAAAATGTATATTTGTTTGCCTTTTCAAAGAATCGGTGCGTTTTAGCAGATCGGTTTAATGAAAATATCCTGAACAGTCAGAATAGTTTGTAACAGGCTAAACGAGTTTACATATTCGAACGAAATCCATTAAAACATGATACAGTTTGGCGTTTCGCAAATTGATGGCTAATTACCCGAATATGAAAAGAGCAGAAAACAATTATATTTCAACGTCAGCAATATGTATCAGTGCATTTGGTGAGGCCACTCACCCCTCTAGGGCTCTGGCACTCTAGAATATATGAAGATTTCGGTTGTTTTCAATAAGTAATTCAACGGTGTTTTGGATAACTAAAAGCTCCTGTTTTGATAATTAATTAAAATATGTTAGTTGTAAAAGTATTAATTAAACTGACAATATATATATATATATATATATATATATATATATATATATATATATATATATATATATGCGAACAAGCCTGAATGGTCCCCAGGACATATGCAACTGAATAGCAATATAATATATATAGCATATATATTATATATATATATATATATATATATATATATATATATATATATATATATATATATATATATATATATATATATATATATATATATATATATATATATATATATATATAAGTGAGAATGTATGTTTGTCCCCACATCTGTGGGATGTGGGATCTAAAACAACAACAACGAATATTTGTCAGTTTGTCTAGGGATAGAGAGGTCAGATGCTTGGGGCTAGTCTCATCCCAGGCCATTGCAATGGACAATGGCCTGGGGTACGAGACGGCCATAGGCTGGTCAGGATTGGCCTAAGTGAAATGCTTTAAGAAATATTAACATTAATAGAGATTATCCATGCGATTTTCAGCGAGTCAAGTGTGAAATGTTTAGTGTGAATCCCATAGACCTTTTTTCTCAAAGCTGTCACACTTGAAACAAAAGTCAGAGGTACAGAAACAGAGGTACCTGGAGCTTTGCAATTACTTTATTCACTCTCGTATTCTTGAAGATATCCTCACAGTATACCCAAAATTTGCCAGTGCAGGCTATTAAACACATGACTCTGTATGACTAACCATCCTGCGAGATGGGGACTTGTATTACCACTGCTACCTTATTCAATCTTGTGTTGTTGATATCCTCAAAATGCATCCGGAGTCTGCCAGTGCAGACCGCTAATCACATGCCTCTGTATGACTAACCATCCTGTGTGATGGGGATTTTATAGCATCACCTAGTTAGTTTTTTTTGACACACTGTACTCCACTTCATATAGTCTAGGGTAGCTGCACTAATGCAGATGTACCTAATATGTTAATAAAAAAAAAAAAAACTTGAAACAATTTGTTCAGATCTGAAACCTACATCTATGGACAGCACAAAACGTCCACTAGACTGTGCGACACAGTGGTTGCAAGGATCAGGTTGGGTTACCGTTACCTGTGGCAGGTGGCTGCAGGTGACGGGTCTCCCAATCCTGAGCACTCCAGTTGCAAACTCTGTGAGCAGGAACTACGGCATGATCTCCCGCACTACATCACTGAATGCCCAGTTATTAGACCTTTCAGACCAGTTGGCATGAGGTACCTGGAGCTTTGCAATTACTTTATTCACTCTCGTATTCTTGAAGATATCCTCACAGTATACCCAAAATTTGCCAGTGCAGGCTATTAAACACATGGCCCTGTATGACTAACCATCCTGCGAGATGGGGACTTGTATTACCACTGCTACCTTATTCAATCTTGTGTTGTTGATATCCTCAAAATGCATCCGGAGTCTGCCAGTGCAGACCGCCTATCACATGTCTCTGTATGACTAACCATCCTGTGTGATGGGGATTTTATAGCATCACCGAGTTAGCTTTTTTTGACACACTGTACTCCACTTCATATAGTCTAGGGTAGCTGCACTAATGCAGATGTACCTCATAACTTAATAAAAAAAAAAAAAAAAAAAAAAAACTTGAAACAAGTGCTGTGAGCAGGAACTACGGCATGATCTCCCGCACTACATCGCTGAATGCCCAGTTATTAGACCTTTCAGACCAGTTGGCATGAGGTACCTGGAGCTTTGCAATTACTTTATTCACTCTCGTATTCTTGAAGATATCCTCACAGTATTCCCAAAATTTGCCAGTGCAGGCTATTAAACACATGGCTCTGTATGACTAACCATCCTGCGAGATGGGGACTTGTATTACCACTGCTACCTTATTCAATCTTGTGTTGTTGATATCCTCAAAATGCATCCGGAGTCTGCCAGTGCAGACTGCTTATCACATGCCTCTGTATGACTAACCATCCTGTGTGATGGGGATTTTTTAGCATCACCTAGTTAGCTTTTTTGACACACTGTACTCCACTTCATATAGTCTAGGGTAGCTGCACTAATGCAGATGTACCTAATATGTTAATAAAAAAAAAAAAAAAAAAAAACTTGAAACAATTGCCTCCTCCATCGAGAATTTAAGACCTCACGAGCACTGTGTCTACACCGACGGCTCAGTCCAGTCTTCTACTGGACGGACTGCAGCAGCATGTAGGTTTTATAGAAATAATATTTGCACAAAGACTGTCAGTGTCAGGTTAAACAACTGGCTGACCTCCACACAAGCAGAACTAGCAGCATTACAACTAGCAACCAGGACATTAAAAAACATTGAAGGAGGAATAATATTCTGTGATTCAAAGTCTGCTCTTCAAGCAATCGAAAACTTCTCTTGGAAGATCGACAGCAAGAACCTCATACTCCCAATTATAAATGACCTAATTGATGCACAGAGTAAAGGGTCTCGAATCTCCTTTGTATGGATACCTTCACACATAAATATAACCCATCATAATGACACAGACATTGCAGCCAAATTAGCGTGTAACAAGTTTGAAGTTGAATTAGATCTAGGTATCCCCATCTCTGCTGTCAAAACTGTATTGGTCCAAACACTCAGATCTGATAGGAAAGAAATTACTGACTTCCAACGACCTGAAAGTACTAGTATAAAAAGCTATGATCTATTCAGATCTGAAACCTATATCTATGGGCAGCACAAAACGTCCACTAGACTGTGCGACACAGTGGTTACAAGGATCAGGTTGGGTTACCGTTCACCTGTGGCAGGTGGCTGCAGGTGACGGATCTCCCAATCCTGAGCACTCCAGTTGCAAACTCTGTGAGCAGGAACTACGGCACGATCTCCCGCACTACATCAATGAATGCCCAGTTATTACACCTTTCAGACCAGTTGGCATGACGGTACCTGGAGCTTTACAATTACTTTATTCACTCTCGTGTTCTTGATGATATCCTCATATTGCACCCAGAGTCTGCCAGTGTAGACTACTGATCACATGCCTCTGTATGACTAACTATCCTGTGTGATGGGGATTTTTTAGCATCACCTAGTTAGCTTTTTTGACACACTGTACTCCACCTCATATAGTCTAGGGTAGCTGCACTAATGCAGATGTACCTCATGTATTAAAAAAAGGAGCTTTGCAATTATTTTATTCACTCTCGTGTTCTTAAAGATATCCTCATATTACACTCAAAATTTGCCAGTGCAGGCTACTAAACATATGGCCCTGTATGACTAACCATCCTGCGAGATGGGGACTTTTAATATCACTGCTGCCTTATTCAGCATTGTGTTGATGATATCCTCATAATGTACCCGGAGTCTGCTAGTGTACACTACTGATCACGTGCCTCTGTATGACTAACCATCCTGTGTGATGGGGATTTTAAGCATCACGAAGCTAGCACCATCACATAGCTAGTTTGTTGACACTGTACTCCCCTTCATATCGACTAGAGCAGCTGCACAAATGCAGATGGATCTAAATGTGTTAAAAAAAAAAAATATATATATATATATATATATATATATATATATATATATATATATATATATATATATATATATATATGTATTTCCCCGAGACCAACACAGTTGTTTCACTGCCTCTTAATAATACATTTTCTCTGAGAGAAGAGAAAGTGGGAAGCGAGGGGAAGAGGGGGGAGGACGACGGAGTGAAAGCGGGGGGGGGGGGGGGAGAGGGAGTAGGAGGGAGATTAGGTAAAGAAGGGGAGGGGTGATGTAATGGGTGGGAAGGAGCGGTGAATTGTTGAGTGTGAAGAGGCATTGATGGATGGGACAAGAACAACCCTGGTACAAGAAGTCACTCCACCACCACAATACTTTACCTTAAGCTCCACCTAAAGACACACTATAGTCACAAGAGTGATTGATCTAAAAAATAAACTTCCGGGTAACAGCATAGACCTGAGATCACCTGATTGTTTCCAGCGTAGGTTACACACACACACACATGTATATAAGTGAGTTTGGGTGGACATATATATTAACTGCCTCGTATGGGCTAATATAGGCATTCTGCAGATTCCTTTAACATTACATTCTTATAACACCATCAATTATCCATCAACCCCCTTATATACATGTTAATCACACCTGCAGTGCTGAACTGCAGTTCGCAATAGCTACCGCAACACCCAGTGCCTATGTTGTGTTGCAGAAGAATGCTACATAAACATGGAAAGCACGGATGTGCACTACAAAAAAAAAATATCTCAATATCCTTCAATACTAAACTGATGTCCACGCTTTAAACTGCATGAAACCGAACAGTCCATTTGTTTACAACTTTTTAAAAGCGGGGAATCATTAGTTTCTGTGGGGAAAAGGTTCGAAAAAAATTTATGAGCTCTGTGCTTTTGTTTTCAATTGGTCCATAACAGCGACCTCTCAACATTTTAAGTAACTATACACCCGGGTATTTGATCCTGTAATTCACATTTGTATACGGCGCTCTAGATTTCAGAGAGGTTATGTACACATCGGAATATTTAATATTTATTCGGACTCAATTAATATCAATACGAAATTCCGATAGGTAAACACACTGAACACTAGGGGTTAACACATGGGTACTGACACTAGGGGTTAACACATGGGTACTGACACTAGGGGTTAACACATGGACACTGACATTAGGGGTTAACACATGGGCACTGGCACTAGGGGTTAACACATGGACACTGACATTAGGGGTTAACACATGGGTACTGACACTAGGGGTTAACACATGGGTACTGACACTAGGGGTTAACACATGGACACTGACATTAGGGGTTAACACATGGGCACTGGCACTAGGGGTTAACACATGGACACTGACATTAGGGGTTAACACATGGGCACTGACACTAGGGGTTAACACATGGGCACTGACACTAGGGGTTAACACATGGGCACTGAACACTAGGGATTAACACATGGGCACTGAACACTAGGGGTTAACACATGGGCACTAACACTAGGGGTTAACACATGGACACTAACACTAGAGGTTAACACATGGCCACTAACACTAGGGGTTAACACATGGGCACTGACACTAGAGGTTAACACATGGCCACTAACACTAGGGGTTAACACATGGACACTAACACTAGAGGTTAACACATGGCCACTAACACTAGGGGTTAACACATGGGCACTGACACTAGGGGTTAATACATGGGTACTGACACTATAGGGGTTAACACATGGCCACTGACACTATAGGGGTTAACACATGGGCACTGACACTAGGGGTTAACACATGGGCACTGAACACTAGGGGTTAACACATGGGCACTGAACACTAAGGGTTAACACATGGGCACTGACACTAGGGGTTAACACATGGGAACTGACACTAGGGGTTAACACATGGGCACTGAACACTAGGGGTTAACACATGGGCACTGGCACTAGGGGTTAACACATGGGCACTGAACACTAGGGATTAACACATGGGCACTGAACACTAGGGGTTAACACATGGGCACTAACACTAGGGGTTAACACATGGCCACTAACACTAGGGGTTAACACATGGCCACTAACACTAGGGGCTAACACATGGCCACTAACACTAGGGGCTAACACATGGCCACTAACACTAGGGGCTAACACATGGCCACTAACACTAGGGGCTAACACATGGCCACTAACACTAGGGGCTAACACATGGCCACTAACACTAGGGGTTAACACATGGCCACTAA
The DNA here is from genome assembly GCF_040958095.1 of Procambarus clarkii. NCBI lineage: Eukaryota > Metazoa > Arthropoda > Malacostraca > Decapoda > Cambaridae > Procambarus > Procambarus clarkii. Next base: position 21,189,134 of record NC_091190.1, on the reverse strand, counting down.
CACTAGGGGTTAACACATGGCCACTAACACTAGGGGTTAACACATGGCCACTAACACTAGGGGTTAACACATGGCCACTAACACTAGGGGTTAACACATGGCCACTAACACTAGGGGTTAACACATGGCCACTAACACTAGGGGTTAACACATGGCCACTAACACTAGGGGCTAACACATGGCCACTAACACTAGGGGCTAACACATGGCCACTAACACTAGGGGCTAACACATGGCCACTAACACTAGGGGCTAACACATGGCCACTAACACTAGGGGCTAACACATGGCCACTGGCACTACGACCAAACGCACCACAAATCCCTAATCCACAAGCTGAAATTGTCTTTCAAATTAGGCGCCATAAAGGTGGCGTGGTGGACCCGCTGTGAGCGGCTGCTCCAGGCACCAACACGGACCAAAACACAGCAGGTAACGGCCAGAAGGAAATGCATGAACAGGAGGGGGGGGGGCCGCTAACGAGAATTGTGAAGGGGGGGGGGGGAAATGGGGGAAGGGGTAATATACGAGGGAAGGGAGTCCGGACCGCGAATGGTTGACGGGCAGTGAAATAGTGAATGTAAATATAAATTGAAATAACTCTGGGAGGAGAGAGAGAGACAGAGAGAGAGAGAGAGAGAGAGAGAGAGAGAGAGAGAGAGAGAGAGAGAGAGAGAGAGAGAGAGAGAGAGAGAGAGAGAGAGAGAGAGAGAGAGAGAGAAAGAGAAAAAAAAAATTGCATTTGCGAGCTGGTAAGACAGAGGCGGGGTACGGGAGCTGGATCTCGTACTGGAGGTTGGTGGCATGGGGAGAGAGTGGGTGGTGGTGTAGAACTGCAGCTGTATAATAAATCACATGAACGTAAGATCTATCAATAAGTTTTGAAGCAGTAACGACGGAACTACCCACGGGATGCGGGTTTGATCCCACTTTACTACCCCAATGTTTACTTGGAGATCATTGACTCCGTCATCATGTCCCAGCTCTTAGTCCATCCTTATTATGATCTAGCGCTTTCTGATACTTAGCTTACCTCCTGGTTGTAAGGTTACTTTAAAAGTCAAGAGCCTGGGTAGGCTGAGCTGATCAACACGCATTGAATTACAATCCCTTTTGGCGCAGTGGTAACACGAGCCGCGCCTCGTGAGCGATTTGGTCTGGGTTCGAGTCCCTTTTAGGGAGGATAGACTAAGCACCAATATTTACCTGTTTGCATTTATTCACCCAGCAGTAATTGGTCACCGGGTTATAAGGCGATTGCAGGGTCCTATTCCAAGGAAAACTAATGGGTCAATTTTCCCATAAGCTATGGCAGGTCAGAACTCTTAAGCCTACTAAAAGTCGTCTGAAGTCGTCTTTGTAAAAAAATAACAATAATAAAAAAAAAACTTTTTCGTCAATGTCCCAATGGCCTAATTACGTGGTTTGACGCGGCTGTAAAATTTGACCTGATTTTGACGTGCGTGTATTCAGCTGAAACTGTCATTTTGACTCGTAAATTCGACCACAAACATCAAACAGCCTATTGGGCTGCCCCGTGATCAAACAGGCCATGGTGACCCGCACGGCCCATGTTGACTTGCCATCCCACCTCCGCAACACACTCATCGGTACTCATATTAACGAAAATTTATTGGAATACATACACAATAGTTATGGGAATATTTTGAGGTTTGTTGTTTCACCAGCAAATTGTCCACGTTCAGTGAAAGAACAGCTGAAAAACTGAAAGGCGGGACATTCAGTGTAAAAATTTTAATTGAAAGGAAATTTCATTAAGTAGTGAATAATACAAGTCCTTGGATAGATAACTGGGTGATTACTTGTTATCTTTTAGCTAACTTGACGTTAACACATGGGCACTGACACTAGGGATTAGCACATGGGCACTGAACACTAAGGATTAACACATGGGCACTAGCACTAGGGATTAACACATGGGCAGTGAACACTAAGGATTAACACATGGGCACTGGCACTAGGGATTAACACATGGGCAGTGAACACTAGGGATTAACACATGGGCAGTGAACACTAGGGATTAACACATGGGCACTGACACTAGGGATTAACACATGGGCACTGAACACTAAGGATTAACACATGGGCACTAGCACTAGGGATTAACACATGGGCAGTGAACACTAAGGATTAACACATGGGCACTGGCACTAGGGGTTAACACATGGCACTAGGGGTTACCATGTGTTAACCCTTCACTGTGGCTCTCTGCCTCCTATCTGTTAGGTACTCTATAAACATTTTCAGCATTTTAAGGTTACTCTCGCCTGTCTTTCAAGTTTGTTTTGTTGTATTTCACTCAAGAGTTGTGTCAAAGGCTTCCTGGTAGTCTAGAAATACGCAGCCTGTGCCTCCGTCTCTGCCATGTCAAACTGTTGCCAGATGGTCGTAGAACTCCAATGGGAGCCTTGTGAGGGCAGTAGCACTCCAGGTTGCAATTCTTTTAACCATGTCGTGGCGCAGTCGACTAAGGCGCGTCTGGGATCATCCGGGACGTAGATTCGAACCCTCATCACGGCCCTTGTAGATTTATTCCAGTGGGTTTCAGTAGAAATAGTAGTATTTATTTCAGCAGAAATAGTAGTTCTATTTCAGTAAAAATTTCAGTAGAAATGTGATTTTATGTAGATGTTCTACTGGTATTATCCTTTGTTATTTATTCTTCATCTTTATTCTTTATTATCTTCATATTTGCAAGAGATAATCGTAAGTGACAGTTAACTGAAATTCAATGCCTCGTTCCTGTCTTCCTTGTTCCATACTGGAACCACATTTGTTGTCCACTTGGACTGGTGGTAGAGCGAAAGTCTTATATCATACACGCTCCTCGTTCGATCCCCCAATGACCCAAGTGGCTGGGCACCGTTCTTTTACCCTGTCGTCATATCTCTCTTAAGTGCTATATAGTCACACTGGCTTCTGGTAATTACCTTACCTTGCCGTCTTCTAACTGAAACGCAGCTCTCTCCTTATTTGAGGTATATCTTGAGGTTATCTTGAGATGATTTCGGGGCTTTTTTTTTAGTGTCCCCGCGGCCCGGTCCTCGACCAGGCCTCCACCCCCAGGAAGCAGCCCGTGACAGCTGACTAACACCCAGGTACCTATTTTACTGCTAGGTAACAGGGGCATAGGGTGAAAGAAACTTTGCCCATTGTTTCTCGCCGGCGCCTGGGATCGAACCCAGGACCACAGGATCACAAGTCCAGCGTGCTGTCCGCTCGGCCGACCGGCTCCCTCACATTGTACATTGAGGTATTGTGCCAGTTTTGTCATCACCCTGTACGGCGCCTGAGAGCTGGGTGGCAGCGCTTCGGATTCGTAGTCCTGAGGTTCCGGGTTCGATTCCCGGTGGACACGGAGACAAATGGGCAAAATGTTTCTTTCACCAGAGGTTCCTGTTCACCTAGCAGTAAATAGGTACCTGGTAGTTAGACAGCTGCTACGGGCTGCTTACTGGGGGTGGAGGCCTGGTCGAGGACCGGGCCGCGGGGACACTAAGCCCCGAAATCATCTCAAGATAACCCATAGATATTCAGTTGACTGGTCCTTCAGAGGTCCCTTCATTTAAAGCCTGGCATAACTATCCTAAAATAGTTTGAATATAGTTCTTCACAGATTTCTTTAACATTTTGTTTAAGTTCTCTCTGATTTATCCAAGTCTCTTCATCCTTCAATGTAATTTTCCTTAGAATGAATATCAGAGGTCCACGGCCTTTAATATCCTCCCAGCAAGAGTAAGAAATATTGCTGGAATAAATATGGACTTCTCAAAAACCAAAAAACTAGTTTCCTGCAAGAAGTGTCGGGCCAACCTGGTTGTAGTGGATATGTGGGCCGCTCCAAACAACAGTTTGTTGGACCAAGCACTCACAACTCCCAGAACCCTCTCCAGGTATAATCCAGGTAAAAACGCCGATAACATCTTGACCTTGGATGTTATGTTATTTCAATGGATTTTCCGATTTTCTTCTGATTATGAAATTATTTCTTAATCTGTTCCATCTCGGATAAAATAATTTGTGAACCAATTGGGTGATTAGAACCGGCGTTCTGATTATTCCCAGACTTCTGCCGTAGCCGACTCGGCCACGATAGTACAAAAGCCGACCAATCCCGAACTCTACTGAACTCACTTGAAGGTTCCTGAGGCCCCGAACTGGAACCCAACCAGGATTTTTACAGTGGGCCCGCCTACACTGCGGCCTGCGGTAATTGTGCTCACACCCTTACGACCTCCTCATTGATACATCACGCTATTGTGATTACTTTGTGATCTGCTGCCTATTAGGCTGGGATCTGCTGGGTGGTCTTTATCCACCCTGTCAATTCCCCTGAGAATTTTGTAGGTGGTGATCATGTCTCCCCTTACTCTTCTTTTGGTTTTCATGTCTTCGGTTCTCAACATTTTTTCCATTCCCTTCTTCTTTTCCATTTCTCATCTTCTCAGTATCTGTTGAAGCACCGGTTATCATAGTCACTCCTTGGATTGATCACTCAGTGATTATAAGTATCTTTTCGCAACATTCTATCTTTAATTTGACTTGTTACATCAGTGTGTGTGTGTACTCACCTAGTTGTGCTTGTGGGGGTTGAGCTCTGGCTCTTTGGTCCCGCCTCTCAACTGTCAATCAACTGGTGTACAGATTCCTGAGCCTATTGGGCTCTATCATATCTACATTCGAAACTGTGTATGGAGTCAGCCTCCACCATATCACTGCCTGATGCATTCCATTTGTTAACTACTCTGACACTGAAAAGGTTCTTTCTAATGTCTCTACTCTAGCAGGAGCACATCTAGCATTACATCTACTCTAGCAGGAGAGAGTAATGTTAAAGCAATAAAAGCAGAGGAGAGCATTAACAAAAAGACTGACTCCTTAATATCTAGTTGGTAGACAGCCAGTGTGACATCAACCAGCACTTCACTGCTCCAGCGGTGCCACCACCACATGTGCAGGTATCTACAGGTGTTTACGCCTCTAGATGCCAGGAAGTATTCAACAACGTAGCCTTTGCGGATTGTCCTAAATGTTAAGAGCGTGGCATTGTCCGCAGCTGTTCCTGCACATATATTGTTTACGACCAATATCTTTGGCTTGGAAGAGTGGAACTATATTTTCTGTGACTTCCAAACAAACACTTTGCTGTGTGGAGGTTTAAGTCCTGCAGCACTTCACTTTTATATTGGTCAAAACTAAGTAATATATATCTTAATCTACGAACGAAATTATTATACATTTATCTTCTTTCTACACACTAAATATTTATTGATTTATTTAAATCCTAAATCTATCGGGTTCAGGTCAACAGCAAACCTCACGGTCCGGCCTGAGGTCTCAGTGCTTGCATTGAAGCAACATTGCGGAATCTGCTTTCAATTTCACTCCTGTATCGGTCACATTGCATTGTAAGTGCAGAATATAATATATATATATATATATATATATATATATATATATATATATATATATATATATATATATATATATATATTTATATATATATAATTTTTTTCACATTTTTAATCACGTGTTTATTTTCGTGATACACACACACACACACACACACACACACACACATATATATATATATATATATATATATATATATATATATATATATATATATATATATATATATGTCGTACCTAGTAGCCAGAACTCACTTTTTGCCCTACTATGCAAGGCCTGATTTGCCTAATAAGCCAAGTTTTCCTGAATTAATATATTTTCTCTAATTTTTTTCTTATGAAATGATAAAGCTACCCATTTCATTATGTATGAGGTCAATTTTTTTTTATTGGAGTTAAAATTAACGTAGATATATGACCGAACCTAACCAACCCTACCTAACCTAACCTAACCTATCTTTATAGGTTAGGTTAGGTTAGGTACCGGAAAAAGTTAGGTTAGGTTAGGTTAGGTAGGTTAGGTAGTCGAAAAACAATTAATTCATGAAAACTTGGCTTATTAGGCAAATTGGGCCTTGCATAGTAGGCTGAGAAGTGAGTTCTGGCTACTAGGTACGACATATATATATATATATATATATATATATATATATATATATATATATATATATGTCGTACCTAGTAGCCAGAACTCACTTCTGAGCCTACTAGGCAAGGCCCGATTTGCCTAATAAGCCAAGTTTTCATAAATTAATTGCTTTTCGACTACCTAACCTACCTAACCTAACCTAACCTAACTTTTTCGGCTACCTAACCAAACCTAACCTATAAAGATAGGTTAGGTTAGGTTAGGTAGGGTTGGTTAGGTTCGGTCATATATCTACGTTAATTTTAACTCCAATAAAAAAAAATTGACCTCTTACATAATGATATGGGTTGCTTTATCATTTCATAAAAAAAAATTAGAGAAAATATATTAATTCATGAAAACTTGGCTTATTAGGCAAATCGGGCCTTGCATTGTAGGCTGAAAAGTGAGTTCTGGCTACTAGGTACGACATATATATATATATATATATATATATATATATATATATATATATATATATATATATAAACAGTATTTTATCTGTGTGGGGGTTTCTAATCACTTAAGTATCTTGTAAATATTTTACAGGATATAAAAACCTTTTTTGTAGTAACTAAAAGCTAATACAAAAACACAACATAAATTAAATTTTACTAGTTATAATATTTTATTTTCAGAGATTGTTCAATGTGCAGGTGTAAATATTACTGAATAATACATATATATATATATTTAGTTTTGTTCTAAATTTAACATACTACGACAATATTTGTTTTTACCGGGGGAAAAATATGATTAAATCCCCGATTAGATTACAAATTTGTTTTAACTCATAATAAGAAAAAATATTCGGTTTGCATTTGAATATCACGGCAGTGCCCCCGCGATGTTATCTTTAGCTGTTATCGCTGATAGCGTTTAGCATTGTTTTAATTATTGCGAGCTCTCATCCCATTATTATTCGTTATTCTGCAGTGCTTAACGTTATCGTGTTTCCTTACCTAGTAAGCTATGTGGGTTTTTCCTGCTACTTACCTACCGTTACCTTCTTGCTACATATCTTACCTTTCTGCTGATTTCCTTACCTTTCTGCTAATTACCTTCCCTGCCTCGTGACCTCCAACAGCCGCTAACATACAGCTCCGTAATTATCTTGACGGAAGCGTTTTACAACAACGGATTATACCCAGAACGATCATACATAAACACGGCTGTGCGTATGAGCCATCGTTCAGAAGGACGCATCATGCCAGAGAACGTTCCTTACACATGCACGATCATGCCCAAGCGCCACTACGCACAATAGCTCTCTCATGTGCAAGCATTAATGCGCTCAAACGTGCGCAGAACAAGGCAGGAGTGGCCTTGGTCTTCCCTACTCACATATGTTGACAAGTGTGATTAGGCTCTAGTATTTTAGTGCCCTCTAGTGCCCTCTAGTAGGCTCTAGAGGGCAGTAATGCAGGTAACTGCCTATATATATATGGCCCTTACCAGCTAGTTCCTGTTTATAGCCACGCAAACTCATTCATATATATATATATATGTATGCGCAGGAGATATAGGCAGTGTGGAAGCTAAAATAAAGTCAAATTTATAACATACTCTAGTGATGACAGGAAGGGAACTATGGGAAGAGAGCGCCAAGCCATTACGACTATATAGTACTTGGAAGGGGTCAGGATAAGGATTTAGGATGGGACGGGGGGGGGGGGGGATAGGAATGGTGCCCAACCACTTGGACTGTCGGGAGATTGAACGGTGACCTGCATGAAGTGAGACCGTCGCTCTACCGTCCAGCCCAAGTGTTTGGGCACGCATTGGCCGGGAATCGAACCCGGGCCGCTAGGACTACGACCTCTTAGCGCTGTCCGCTCGGCGGCGATGTGTGTGTGTGTGTGTGTGTGTGTGTGTGTGTGTGTGTGTGTGTGTGTGTGTGTGTGTGTGTGGGTGTGTGTGTGTGTGTGTAAAACCAAACCACGCACTCGGGTGTGTAAACGCTATATACAATTTATTACACGACCTGTATAAATCACTTGCATTGTTTCACCAGCCTGAGATCTCAACCAAATTGCTGGCCCAGACTCGCTGTTCACTATCAGTTTTAGCTTTATATACAAACATCACATGATTTACGCGTTTGAAGTTGCAGATTTGATTTCTCCTTTCAAATTATGCCTTTATGGTTGCAATTGCTTGTTGTTGCCAGGCTGTTTCTGGCTCTAGAACTGAATTTCAGGATCAAGTGAGTTGATTTATCCCTTACCGCGACTCTAGCTGTTAGGATACCTGTGTTAACGGTCTTGTTAGTTGTCTCGTTACGGAGGTTAATAGCCTGTCGGGGTAATTAAATGGCTGCTGATCACTTAAATGGCTTTTGCATGAACACTAATTGCTTGTATGGCGAGCTAACGACTGTTTACCTGTCGGCTGGTGATCAAATATGAACGAATACAATGTTAGTTCGTGGCGGACTCACCTGGATGGTCTTGCCCGGGATAAGCTGTATAGTTTCTGGGTCCCGTCTCTGAATTTCTGAATCGACTGGTGTTTAAGTTTCAGAACCTATTGTGCTTTGTCGAATCTTTGTTTCAGAACCTAAGTGCTTTGTCGTATCTTTGTTTCAGAACCTAAGTGCTTTGTCGTATCTTTGTTTCAGAACCTAAGTGCTTTGTCGTATCTTTGTTTCAGAACCTAAGTGCTTTGTCGAATCTTTGTTTCAGAACCTAAGTGCTTTGTCGTATCTTTGTTTCAGAACCTAAGTGCTTTGTCGTATCTTTGTTTCAGAACCTAAGTGCTTTGTCGTATCTTTGTTTCAGAACCTAAGTGCTTTGTCGAATCTTTGTTTCAGAACCTAAGTGCTTTGTCGTATCTTTGTTTCAGAACCTAAGTGCTTTGTCGTATCTTTGTTTCAGAACCTAAGTGCTTTGTCGTATCTTTGTTTCAGAACCTAAGTGCTTTGTCGTATCTTTGTTTCAGAACCTAAGTGCTTTGTCGTATCTTTGTTTCAGAACCTAAGTGCTTTGTCGTATCTTTGTTTCAGAACCTAAGTGCTTTGTCGTATCTTTGTTTCAGAACCTAAGTGCTTTGTCGTATCTTTGTTTCAGAACCTAAGTGCTTTGTCGTATCTTTGTTTCAGAACCTAAGTGCTTTGTCGTATCTTCGTGTAAAGCTGCGAATGGATTTTCCGTCCACTTTTAACGCATTCTGGTTGTTCACTATCCTGGCGGTGACTTAATATATTTCTGATGCCCCTGTGGACAGGGACAAGCACCTCCAAAGGATACCTGATCAACCAGGCTGTGACTCATACGTCAGGCTGCGAGCAGCCGCGTCCAACAGCCTGGTTGACCAGTCCAGGAACGAGGAGGTCTGGTCGACGACCGGGCCGCGGGGTCGCTGAGCCCCGAAATCACTTCAAGGTAGGTGGAGAAAATGGGTTCTTAACGAACAAATCCACAAGGGCCGTGACGAGGATTCGAACCTGCGTCCGGGAGCATCCCAGACACCGCCTTAATCGACTGAGCTACGACAGTGTCTGGGATGCTCCCGGACGCAGGTTCGAATCCTCGTCACGGCCCTTGTGGATTTGTTCATTTGATGCATCACGTTAGTGTGATCTCTGTGTGAAATGGGTTCTTAGTTTTGATTTGTGAAACCTTGTTTGTGTATCACACATTCAAAACTGTCCTAGCCCTGTCTAATTCCCTAAGTATTTAGTATATAGTGATCATGTCTTCCCTGTTTCTTCTTCCAGTAACGTGAAATTTAATATCTTTAGAACATATTGTCATCCACACTTCCGTGGAAATAAACATTCTATTCACCTGGACTCTAGGAGACTCGAACCGTGGACCCCAAGAGTGTGAGACCGAAGCTCTATCGACCGAGCTATTGAGTGGTCTTAATAAGGAAAGTGGGGCTTTCGATGGGGCTTCTGGTGACAGGTTCGGCGTAATTTCAGAAAGGTTTCCTTTAAAATGTGGTACCTTGTGGCCGGTGCAAGTTAAACTCTAATAGCCACTAAAGAAACCATTGTTCTAGTCCAAATATTCATGTAGGTTCTTGCAGTTCTCTATCGCATTTATTCTCATCCTTTTTTAATCGTAAACGACCATTGAAAAGAAGGATTTATGTTTGTGAGGCAAAGTTTGGCGTCCTTGAACCTGTTGTGAGTAGAGGAACTTCGCGCTACTTTACTAGCCTTGGGGCAGATTCACGAAGCAGTTGCGCAAGTACTTACGAACGTGTACATCTTTCCTCGATGTATGACGGCTTTGGTTACATTTATTAAACAGTTTACAAGCATGAAAACTTGACAATCAACTGTTGTTATTGTTATAAACAGCCTCCTGGTGCTCCGGAGTTCATTAACTGTTTAATAATTGTAAACAAAGCCGCCAAAGATTGAGAAAAGATGGACAGGTTCATAAGTGCTTGCGTAACCGCTTCGTGACTCTGGCCCCTTGTTCTTAGGGCTTTCTGACAGCTTGTATGATACGCAGGTAAGGTAGTTTAATGCCTTCTAGGTGTTATCCTTTTATGTATACTGTCTTTTATGTATATGCAGCATACATGTCTTCTATGTGTCTATACTCTCTTTTTGCATACTATTTTTGTATAGCTGTCCTCTAGCTCTCTGGTAGTTTGTTCTGTTGTTATCGCCTTCTTATTTATCATAATAAGCCTCCACGGGTGATATCTAGTCCCATGTCCAGCTCTAGCAGGTGCCTCCTTGATATCTAGTTATCACACAGTCCTTTACTGTTAGGCTATATCTCTGATTGTGCCTATGACAACCCTGCTCTTCACTGGTTCTATTCTGGATTTTCTTCCATATCGTTCACTCCAGTATGTTGTTATTTTACTGTGTAGATTAGGGACCTGACCCTCCAGTATTTTCAACGTGTATATTATTTGATATCTCTCTCGTCTCCTTTCTAGTGTGTACATTTGGAGAGCTTTGAGACGATCCCAATAATTGAGATGTTTTACCGCGTCTTTGCCTGCCGTATTTGTTTTCTGTATTCCCTCTATTTCAGCAATCTTTCCTGCTCTGAAGGAGGTACTGAGCAGTACTCAAGACGGGACAGTACAAGTGACTTGAAGAGTACAACCATTGTGATGGGATCCCTGGATTTGAAAGTTCTCATAATCCATCCTATCACATTTCTGACTGACGCAATATTTGCTTGGATATTAACACTACCCTTTTCTTTTATAAATGAATTGTTTATTTTACACCTTTGTGAACAGTCAATAAACATATGCGTTTTATGAATGTGTTTGAATTGGTATAAATGTAAATACTTATAAAATTATTAATAAAGAATTTCGTTTTAAAATTAAAATCGACATTTCAAAAGTTACCATTTAATATCTCCGTCCCGTGGAAATGAACACGTGCGATAATTATGTATATTCAAGTGCAATAATTAACGCCTTATTAGATTATTTTAATGAATATTTGTCATTACAATCAAATGAATCACAGTCCAAACCCAAACGCTTTAGGTTTATGCCAAATAAAAAAAAAATAATAATAAAATGTGATATCCACATCCTGGTGACCTTTCAACGTGTTGTCGTAAACACTTTGCCATAGTGAGTGGCAACACTGAGGGGGGGGGAGGTAAGGGGGGGGGGGTTAAGGGGGTGGGGGGGTGGTTAGGGGGTGGAGGGAGGGGGGGAGGTAAGGGAAGGGAAGGGAAGGGAAGGGAATTATCAGGGGGGGAAAGCACGTATCTAGAGCGAGAAAGCTGCCAAAGTTGTGGTGGTTTTAAACACCATAATCTTCATTGTGGGATAGGAGTTTCACCCTCAAGGATATTAGTGGTTAATTCTCTCTGTTAAAGGTAGCTCCAAGCTCTTGGTGGATGTGAGAACACGGCGGCCTCATATGAGCCGGGTGTATATATATACATTATTCAAAATTATATCCAGAAACTCGTCATAGTTGCGCGATGTGTATAGCTTTAATATTAAACATATATATATATATATATATATATATATATATATATATATATATATATATATATATATATATATATATATATATGTCGTACCTAGTAGCCAGAACGCACTTCTCAGCCTACTATGCAAGGCCCGATTTGCCTAATAAGCCAAGTTTTCATGAATTAATGTTTTTTCGACTACCTAACCTACCTAACCTAACCTAACCTAACCTATAAAGATAGATTAGGTTAGGTTAGGTAGGGTTGGTTAGGTTCGGTCATATATCTACGTTAATTTTAACTCCAATAAAAAAAAATTGACCTCATACATAATGAAATTGGGAGCTTTATCATTTCATAAGAAAAAAATTAGAGAAAATATATAATTTCAGGAAAACTTGGCTTATTAGGCAAATCGGGCCTTGCATAGTAGGCCGAGAAGTGCGTTCTGGCTACTAGGTATGACATATATATATATATTATATATATATTATATATATATATATATATATATATATATATATATATATATATATATATATATATAAACACTTATATTAAACATTTATATATATGTAAACATATATTAATTATTTAAAGAAAATATTATTTACCTATTTATTTTCAAATGCAGCAGTAAATCTCATAACTAAGGTGAAGTTATAAAATTACGAGCACAACATTAATTAATAATTATTAATTCATTACATTCAAGAATTATAATTAGGACAAAACTGGGAAAAAAATATATTTTATCATTTTATATGTAAATATATGGAAAGTTTTACGCCGTGACAAAGTAATACTCAACAATGAATAGCAGAAAAAATTTTGATATAGAGTTATGAAACTTAATCGTCTTAATAACACGGAAAATACCTTGAGGTTATCTTGAGATGATTTCGGGGCTTTAGTGTCCCCGCGGCCCGGTCCTCGACCAGGCCTCCACCCCCAGGAAGCAGCCCGTGACAGCTGACTAACACCCAGGTACCTATTTACTGCTAGGTAACAGGGGCATTCAGGATGAAAGAAACTTTGCCCATTTTTTTCTGCCTCGTGCGGGAATCGAACCCGCGCCACAGTATTACGAGTCCTGCACGCTATCCACCAGGCTACGAGGCCCCTCTACCTAAATAAATCCAAAGAAGTTTGATTGTTGTTTAAATAACAAGAGAGTTGTGTATCAGTCTCCTGGTCCTATAGCAGAGGAGAAACAGTGCCTTAGCTTATTATCAAAGACATATGTAGCCTACATTCAATTTCAATTTCTTTCTTTATTATGCACCCCATACCCATCCCGTGGGCGGTGATGTAAAGGATTACAGAGGCACATAATCGGTTCAAGAACTGAACCCTCTAGTTCGTTTAGCTAAGCAAATAACAATCTTTTGACGCTAGTTACAAAATTATTAATGCTATATATACATGTACACATAATCATGCATACTTTTATTTATTTATTTATATACAAGAAGGTACATTGGGTTAGAGAGAATACATAGCATAGTATTTACAATCTTGTAAAGCCACTAGTACGCGCAGCGTTTCTGGCAGAAACGTACATGTACATGTACATATACATACGTATACATATATACATACACACGGCGAGTTTAAAGTCTTCACAAAACACAAACAAAAACCTTTTACTGTGATAACGCAACAAGATAAACTGTGGAAGCAGGTAGCATGCAGAGGGCGCTGGACACATCTACCCCTTGTGAAGACTCCGCAGAGACTAACAGACAGTCTGAAGCACTACCAGGAGAATAGATAAAATAATGGTGGCGGAAAAGAGGAAGAATTCCAGCTGCGAAATCATGGTGAATGGAGAAGCCCAGGAATCTTTAGACCTTATATGCCTGGGCGCGTGATTGGCATATGAGGAAATTATGCAAGCCGAGTTGAAAGGTGAATCATGGGGGAAGGATAGTGGTGGGTGCAATGAAAGCCTGGGTGAGCAAGGAGGGCAAAAAGTCCAGATTAGCGAGGGGGAAGATAAGGGAAGAATGTTCCGGTTATCGAGAGGTAGATATGAAGGGAGAAACTCCTGAATGGAAACACTGTACATGTTAGGGAATGTAGTGTTAGGTGGATAGATTGGGTTAGCGAGGGGGAAGATAAGGGAAGAATGTTCCGGTTATCGAGAGGTAGATATGAAGGGAGAAACTCCTGAATGGAAACACTGTACATGTTAGGGAATATAGTGTTAGGTGGATAGATTGAGTTATTATTGTATTGATAGATTTTAGTCTCACGGAATAAGACTGAGTGGACTGCGTTCATCTATTATGGTCCTGTTGAATGTGGTGGTTGGGGGGGGGTGGGGGGTTGAACAGTGAATACAAATATATTTGTTTGAATTTGAGGGTGAGTAGAATAAGATTCGAAAAACAGTGATATTGTGAAAAGGTGAAACTTGGTGAGAGAAGAGGACATGTCTAGGTCAGTTCTTTGTGAGTGACCTGGAACAACGTTGTTGGAGGACAACACCACTCTCAGGATCCTCAGACAACTGCCAGAACTGTTTTGGCAAGATATAATATGTTAGCAATAGTCTGTGGCGAGTCTTTCCAGAGCTGAAGTTCCCTCTTGCAGGCACACGCGCGTGAGCTCGTGCACACACACACACACACACTCACACACACACACTCACACACTCACACACACACACTCACACACACACTCACACACACACACACACACACACACACACACACACACACACACACACACACACACACACACACACACACACAAGTGGAGTCCCGCAGGGGTCAGTCCTTGGACCTATACTGTTTCTGGTATATGTAAATGATCTCCCAGAGGGTATAGATTCGTTCCTCTCAATGTTTGCCGACGATGCAAAAATTATGAGGAGGATTGAAACAGAAGATGATAGTAGGAGGCTACAAGATGACCTGGATAGACTGAGTGAATGGTCCAACAAATGGCTGTTGAAGTTCAACCCGAGTAAATGCAAAGTAATGAAACTAGGAAGTGGAAACAGGAGGCCAGGCACAGGATACAGAATAGGAGATGAAGTACTTAATGAAACAGACAGAGAGAAAGATCTAGGAGTTGATATCACACCAAACCTGTCTCCTGAAGCCCACATAAAGAGAATAACGTCTGCGGCATATGCGAGGCTGGCTAACATCAGAACGGCGTTCAGGAACCTGTGTAAGGAATCATTCAGAATCTTGTACACCACATATGTAAGACCAATCCTGGAGTATGCGGCCCCAGCATGGAGCCCGTACCTTGTCAAGCACAAGACGAAGCTGGAAAAAGTCCAAAGGTATGCTACTAGACTAGTCCCAGAACTAAGAGGCATGAGTTATGAGGAAAGGCTGCGGGAAATGCACCTCACGACACTGGAAGACAGAAGAGTAAGGGGGGACATGATCACAACCTACAAAATCCTCAGGGGAATCGACCGGGTAAACAAGGATGAACTATTCAACACTGGTGGGACGCGAACAAGGGGACACAGGTGGAAGCTGAGTACCCAAATGAGCCACAGAGACGTTAGAAAGAACTTTTTCAGTGTCAGAGTAGTTAGTAAATGGAATGCATTAGGAAGTGATGTGGTGGAGGCTGACTCCATACACAATTTCAAATGTAGATATGATAGAGCCCAATAGGCTCAGGAATCTGTACACCAGTTGATTGACGGTTGAGAGGCGGGACCAAAGAGCCAGAGCTCAACCCCCGCAAGCACAATTAGGTGAGTACAATTAGGTGAGTACACACACACATACACTCACACACATACACATACAGGCAGTGATGTGGTGGAGGCTGACTCCATACACAGTTTTAAATGTAGATATGATAGAGCCCAGTAGGCTCAGGAATCTGTACAGCAGTTGATTGACAGTTGAGAGGCGGGACCAAAGAGCCAGAGCTCAACCCCCGCAAGCACAAATAGGTAAGTACACACACACAAGGGCCGGTGGCTGAGTGGACAGCACGCTGTCACGTAATCCTGTGGTCCGGGGTTCGATTCCGGGTGCCGGCGAGAAACAATGGGCAGTGTCTTTCACCCTGATGCTCCTGTTACCTAGCCCTTGTTGTACCACCCATGTTACCTAGGTTGTACCACCCTTGTTACATAGGTAACTCCTGTTACCTAGCTGGATAAGCACCTCCAAAGGATACCTGATCAACCAGGCTGTGACTCATAAGTCAAGCTGCGAGCAGCCGCATCCAACAGCCTGGTTGATCAGTCCAGCAACCAGGAGGCCTGGTCGACGACCGGGCCGCGGGGACGCTAAGCCCCGGAAGCACCTCAAGGTAACCTCAAGGTAAGGTAGCAGTAAATAGGTACCTGGGAGTTAGACAGATGTTACGGGCTGCTTCCTCAAGGAGGGGGGGGGTGAAAAAAATTAGTTAGTAGTTAGTAACAGTTGATTGATTGACAATTGAGAGGCTGGCCAAAAGAGCAGAGCTTAACCCCCGCAAGCAAAACTAGGTGAATACACACACACACATTCTTGTATACCAATACTGGAAAATACAGCACCACAATTTGCACCTTATTAAGCATAAAATTATTAAGATTATTATAAATATTATATTTATTAAGCATAAAATTATTAAGATTATTATAAATATTATATTTATTAAGCATAAAATCAAAATTACGACTGTTTTTTCCTCGTTTTGCGGCAAGATACCGAGGCGAGAGGCAAGGGCAGCCTCTTTAAATTGACCCCAGGACGAGATGACATATATTTTAAGCTGGAAACGCAAATGAGTTGAAGAAACGTCAGGAAATACTCATGCCCTGTACGGGTGGTCAACAAGTGGAGTGCTCTGAAAGAATAAGTTCTGGAAGCCACCTCCGTCCACAACTTCAGGCTAGAGTCGACAAAGAATTCGAACGTCAGAATAGTTCAATTATAACGCAACAGGTACAACAAGGGTGGTAGGCGGGACATAAGGAGCTGGGGCTAGATTCACGAAGACGTTCCGCAAACACTTACGAACCTGTACATCTTTTCTCAGTCTTTGGCGACTTTGTTTACAGTTATGAAACAGTTAATGAGCTCCGAAGCACCAGGAGGCTGTTTATAACAATAACAACAGTTGATTGGCAAGTTTTCATGCTTGTAAACTGTTTAATAAATGTATCCAAAGGCATTAAAGATTGAGGAAAGATGGAAGGTTCGTAAGTACTTGTGTAACTGCTTCGTGAATCTGGCCCTGGACGTCAGTTCCTGGTCCCGTGAGCCTGGTCATGGTACCAGGTAGGACGAGCCTGGTCTCGTGAGCCTGGTCCCGTGAGCCTGGTCATGGTACCAGGTAGGACGAGCCTGGTCTCGTGAGCCTGGTCCCGTGAGCCTGGTCCCGTGAGCCTGGTCATGGTACCAGGTAGGACGAGCCTGGTCCTGCTACCAGGTAGGACGAGCCTGGTCTCGTGAGCCTGGTCCTGCTACCAGGTAGGACGAGCCTGGTCTCGTGAGCCTGGTCCTGCTACCAGGTAGGACGAGCCTGGTCTCGTGAGCCTGGTCCCGTGAGCCTGGTCCTGCTACCAGGTAGGACGAGCCTGGTCTCGTGAGCCTGGTCCTGCTACCAGGTAGGACGAGCCTGGTCCCGTGAGCCTGGTCCTGCTACCAGGTAGGACGAGCCTGGTCCTGCTACCAGGTAGGACGAGCCTGGTCCTGCTACCAGGTAGGACGAGCCTGGTCCTGCTACCAGGTAGGACGAGCCTGGTCCTGCTACCAGGTAGGACGAGCCTGGTCCTGCTACCAGGTAGGACGAGCCTGGTCCTGCTACCAGGTAGGACGAGCCTGGTCCTGCTACCAGGTAGGACGAGCCTGGTCCTGCTACCAGGTAGGACGAGCCTGGTCCTGCTACCAGGTAGGACGAGCCTGGTCCTACTACCAGGTAGGACGAGCCTGGTCCTACTACCAGGTAGGACGAGCCTGGTCTCGTGAGCCTGGTCCTGCTACCAGGTAGGTCGAGCCTGGTCTCGTGAGCCTGGTCCTGCTACCAGGTAGGACGAGCCTGGTCCTACTACCAGGTAGGACGAGCCTGGTCCCGTGAGCCTGGTCCTACTACCAGGTAGGTCGAGCCTGGTCTCGTGAGCCTGGTCCTGCTACCAGGTAGGTCGAGCCTGGTCTCGTGAGCCTGGTCCTACTACCAGGTAGGACGAGCCTGGTCTCGTGAGCCTGGTCCCGTGAGCCTGGTCCTACTACCAGGTAGGACGAGCCTGGTCCTACTACCAGGTAGGACGAGCCTGGTCCTACTACCAGGTAGGACGAGCCTGGTCCCTGGGCCAATATTTGCCCAGCGGGACATAAACACGTCCCCGGGTCAATATCTCTCCCTGCCAAGGTAAAAGCTGCCAGGGACTTTATTGCTCACGCTCTTGTTTCAAAGCGGAATCTTTACTAATCGCACAGGTCAAATGTCGCTTGTATGTTGTCCTTTTGAAGTCTGTACACAGCTCGGGGGCGACGCAAGAACTGGCAAGTGGACGTGGGAATAAAATACAGACGTAAAGAATGTTAGAGTAAAGAATGGAGGAGACACAGATAACATTTTTTAGTATAAGAACCATTATCCTACAGGTAACGCTGAGATCCTGTATACTTATGCTGTATGGTATCTTGATTTGAGTTTAGACCCTTCTCTACTGTGTTAGGGTGCCTCTTCCCTCCTCTTCTGTGTTAGGGTGCCTCTTCCCTCCTCTACTGTGGTAGATACGGGTGCCTCCTCCCTCTTCTACTGTGCAAGCTACGGGTGCCTCCTCCCTCCTCTACTGTGCAAGCTACGGGTGCCTCCTCCCTCCTCTACTGTGCTAGCTACGGGTGCCTCCCCCTTCCTCTACTGTGCTAGGGTGCCTCTCCCTCCTCTACTGTGCTAGCTACGGGTGCCTCCTCCCTCCTCTACTGTGCAAGCTACGGGTGCCTCCTCCCTCCTCTACTGTGCAAGCTACGGGTGCCTCCTCCCTCCTCTACTGTGCAAGCTACGGGTGCCTCCTCCCTCCTCTACTGTGCAAGCTACGGGTGCCTCCTCCCTCCTCTACTGTGCAAGCTACGGGTGCCTCCTCCCTCCTCTACTGTGCAAGCTACGGGTGCCTCCTCCCTCCTCTACTGTGCTAGCTACGGGTGCCTCCTCCCTCCTCTACTGTGCAAGCTACGGGTGCCTCCTCCCTCCTCTACTGTGCAAGCTACGGGTGCCTCCTCCCTCCTCTACTGTGCAAGCTACGGGTGCCTCCTCCCTCCTCTACTGTGCAAGCTACGGGTGCCTCCTCCCTCCTCTACTGTGCAAGCTACGGGTGCCTCCTCCCTCCTCTACTGTGCTAACTACAGGTGCTAACCCCCCCCCCCCTTCTCTACTGAACTAGTAGTAGGCATCCATCAGTCTCAGGAGACTACTGAACTAGCATCTCATAATTTGCCATTAGATAATATTACATAAAGTAATATTATCTTATACATGTACTCTTATGCATGTACTTATCTTATCATGTACTCTGGAGTCAACATCACAACGCTGACGACCTGTTTGATAGTTTATAATTCACAGAGAAGAAAAGATGAATTTAACTATTCACGAAAGTCTTACCGTTAAAAGTAACATCCAAAAGACTGGTTAAAAAGCAGTTATAAAGATCAACGAACGGGTAAAGTGAGGTAATTGTTAGGAGAAAGCGGTATGCCGTTACGGCTGTATACCACTTGGTAGGAGTAGGAGGATGAGGATTTGGGATGGGACGGGGGGAAAGGAATGGTGCCCAAACCACTTGGAAGGTCGGGGATAGAACACCGACCTGCAGGAAGCGAGACTGGGTAACTAAGTCAAAGTTTCACGTTCATATGATGTTGTAGTTGCTATTCAAATGATTATTTTGAAATAATCATACTGAAATTATTTGGCATAATTACTTATGCAAAAATTTATATATATATATATATATATATATATATATATATATATATATATATATATATATATATATATATATATATATATATATATATATTATATATATAATGACCTTCCCCCAGGAGGCAACGCGCAACAGTCGGCGACCCATTTAATTGCGTAGGGGAACAGAAATATCAGGTGAAAGGAAAAGTGCTCAACCGATTCTGTCCTGTCAGGAGGAATGAACCCGGGTCTCTGGGTTACGAATAACCGTAAACTACTGTGTTATACGACCCCATAATACATTATAATTTGCTATGACTCCGAGTTAAATATCAAGTGACGTCATTCTTGTCAGCTGACGCGAGTTAAATGGCAAAAATGACGTCACAATGACGTCAAGTGGATGGCCCAGTGTTTGTAAACAAACCACCACAGGTTACCTTGAGGTTATCGTGAGATGATTTCGGGGCTTAGCGTCCCCGCGGCCCGGTCCTCGACCAGGCCTCCTTTTTGTTACACCCCCCCCCCCCCCCCCAGGAAGCAGCCCGTAGCAGCTGTCTAATTCCCAGGTACATATTTTACTGCTAGATAACAGGGGCATAGGGTGAAAGAAACTCTGCCCATTGTTTCTCGCCGGCGCCCGGGATCGAACCCCGGGACCACAGAATCACGAGTCCAGCGTGCTGTCCGCTCGGCCGACCGGCTCCCTAGAACCTAGCTCTGGTACTAGAACCCCCAGTACCAGATACCACAGTGGTGCTCCAGGGCAGGTTTAAAGCCTCAGTTGAGTACCAGTTAGGTACCCTCCCCTATTATGAGCCTCCTGATATGTGTAGTACAACCACATTATCAACTACATGGTATGAAAGATTAGATATAGATACCAGACACCAAACTGCTAAGAAATGAGAAGAGTAGAAAGTACGACCCAACATTAGATATAGATACCAGACACCAAACTGCTAAGAAATGAGAAGAGTAGAAAGTACGACCCAACATTAGATATAGATACCAGACACCAAACTGCTAAGAAATGAGAAGAGTAGAAAGTACGACCCAACAGACAGACACACGAGAGAACACGAGAACTTCCGGATCGTCTAAGGCAAGGAGTCATCCTTGAGTACAGAATCCCCGCTCTGCTTTAAGAAATTCCACCTGTGACTTACGAGGCAGAGATTGCGATGTCTTAGTAACTATGGTAACAACGTTCTGCTGGAGAAGGTGTTTACGTAAGGCAGTATTGGTATATGAGAGTGATGCGCACATGTGTAGCTGGGGATTTATGTGATGTGCACACATGTGAACGTATCGCATCGTGTGTGTGTGTGTGTGTGTGTGTGTGTGTGTGTGTGTGTGTGTGTGTATGTGTGTGTGTGTGTGTGTGTGTGTGTGTGTGTGTGTGTGTATGTGTGTGTGTGTGTGTGTGTGTGTGTGTGTGTGTGTGTGTGTGTGTGTGTGTGTGTGTGTGTGTGTGTGTGTGTATGTGTGTGTATGTGTGTGTATGTGTGTGTATGTGTGTATGTGTGTGTGTGTGTGTGTGTGTGTGTGTGTGTGTGTGTGTGTGTGTGTGTGTGTGTGTGTGTGTGTGTGTGTGTGTGTGTGTGTGTGTGTGTAGCTGTATGCATTTGCTGGTGTTTGTGTCTAGGTATGGCCGTCTGTGTGTGTGTGTATATCCGCGCGCGTGTGTGTGAGTGTATATCCATGTGTATGTGTGTGCGTATATTTCCGTGCGTATATGTGCGTGTATACAGGCGCACACCACCCCAGGAGAGTCATTAGGGACTCTGCGGCGAGGAAACGCACCCGACCTCAGTAATTCAATTCCATTTAGGTGTGTCACAGAGCGTGTGCCAGAGCTGGCGCCCACGACGCCTTCTCTGGCGCCCACGACGCCTTCTCTGGCGCCCACGACGCCTTCTCTGGCGCCCACGACGCCTTCTCTGGCGCCCACGACGCCTTCTCTGGCGCCCACGACGCCTTCTCTGGCGCCCACGACGCCTTCTCTGGCGCCCACGACGCCTTCTCTGGCGCCCACGACGCCTGCTCTGGCGCCCACGATACAGTCTCTGGCGCCCACGACGCCTTCTCTGGCGCCCACGACGCCTTCTCTGGCGCCCACGACGCCTTCTCTGGCGCCCACGACGCCTTCTCTGGCGCCCACGACGCCTTCTCTGGCGCCCACGACGCCTGCTCTGGCGCCCACGATACAGTCTCTGGCGCCCACGACGCCTTCTCTGGCGCCCACGACGCCTTCTCTGGCGCCCACGACGCCTTCTCTGGCGCCCACGACGCCTGCTCTGGCGCCCACGACGCCTTCTCTGGCGCCCACGACGCCTTCTCTGGCGCCCACGACGCCTTCTCTGGCGCCCACGACGCCTTCTCTGGCGCCCACGACGCCTTCTCTGGCGCCCACGACGCCTTCTCTGGCGCCCACGACGCCTTCTCTGGCGCCCACGACGCCTGCTCTGGCGCCCACGACGCCTTCTCTGGCGCCCACGACGCCTTCTCTGGCGCCCACGACGCCGACTCTGGCGCCCACGACGCCTTCTCTGGCGCCCACGACGCCTTCTCTGGCGCCCACGACGCCTTCTCTGGCGCCCACGACGCCTTCTCTGGCGCCCACGACGCCTTCTCTGGCGCCCACGACGCCTTCTCTGGCGCCCACGACGCCTTCTCTGGCGCCCACGACGCCTTCTCTGGCGCCCACGACGCCGACTCTGGCGCCCACGACGCCTTCTCTGGCGCCCACGACGCCTTCTCTGGCGCCCACGACGCCTTCTCTGGCGCCCACGACGCCTTCTCTGGCGCCCACGACGCCTTCTCTGGCGCCCACGACGCCTTCTCTGGCGCCCACGACGCCTTCTCTGGCGCCCACGACGCCTTCTCTGGCGCCCACGACGCCGACTCTGGCGCCCACGACGCCTTCTCTGGCGCCCACGACGCCTTCTCTGGCGCCCACGACGCCTTCTCTGGCGCCCACGACGCCTTCTCTGGCGCCCACGACGCCTTCTCTAGCGCCCACGACGCCTTCTCTGGCGCCCACGACGCCTTCTCTGGCGCCCACGACGCCTTCTCTGGCGCCCACGACGCCTTCTCTGGCGCCCACGACGCCTTCTCTGGCGCCCACGACGCCTTCTCTGGCGCCCACGACGCCTTCTCTGGCGCCCACGACGCCTTCTCTGGCGCCCACGACGCCGACTCTGGCGCCCACGACGCCTTCTCTGGCGCCCACGACGCCTTCTCTGGCGCCCACGACGCCTTCTCTGGCGCCCACGACGCCTTCTCTGGCGCCCACGACGCCTTCTCTGGCGCCCACGACGCCTTCTCTGGCGCCCACGACGCCTTCTCTGGCGCCCACGACGCCGACTCTGGCGCCCACGACGCCTTCTCTGGCGCCCACGACGCCTTCTTTGGCGCCCACGACGCCTTCTCTGGTGCCCACGACGCCTTCTCTGGCGCCCACGACGCCTTCTCTGGCGCCCACGACGCCTTCTCTGGCGCCCACGACGCCTTCTCTGGCGCCCACGACGCCTTCTCTGGCGCCCACGACGCCTTCTCTGGCGCCCACGACGCCTTCTCTGGCGCCCACGATGCAGTCTCTGGCGCACCAGCCACGCAACTCTGAGGCTTCGGTATTCTTCCTCGGCCCTTTTAGTCCGTCGTCATCAACCAGCCCGTCGTCATCAACCAGTCCGTCGTCATCAACCAGCCCGTCGTCATCAACCAGTCCGTCGTCATCAACCAGCCCGTCCTCATCAACCAGTCCGTCCTCATCAACCAGTCCGTCGTCATCAACCAGTCCGTCGTCATCAACCAGCCCGTCGTCATCAACCAGCCCGTCCTCATCAACCAGTCCGTCGTCATCAACCAGTCCGTCCTCATCAACCAGTCCGTCGTCATCAACCAGTCCGTCGTCATCAACCAGTCCGTCGTCATCAACCAGCCCGTCGTCATCAACCAGCCCGGCCTCATCAACCAGCCCGTCGTCATCAACCAGCCCGTCGTCATCAACCAGCCCGTCGTCATCAACCAGCCCGTCGTCATCAACCAGCCCGTCGTCATCAACCAGTCCGTCGTCATCAACCAGTCCGTCGTCATCAACCAGCCCGTCCTCATCAACCAGCCCGTCGTCATCAACCAGCCCGTCCTCATCAACCAGCCCGTCGTCATCAACCAGCCCGTCCTCATCAACCAGCCCGTCGTCATCAACCAGCCAGCCCTCATCAACCAGCTCGTCCTCATCAACCAGCCAGCCCTCATCAACCAGCCCGTCGTCATCAACCAGCCCGTCCTCATCAACCAGCTCGTCCTCATCAACCAGCTCGTCCTCATCAACCAGCCCGTCGTCAGCAACCAGCCCGTCCTCATCAACCAGCTCGTCCTCATCAACCAGCCCGTCGTCATCAACCAGTCCGTCCTCATCAACCAGTCCGTCGTCATCAACCAGTCCGTCGTCATCAACCAGTCCGTCGTCATCAACCAGCCCGTCGTCATCAACCAGCCCGGCCTCATCAACCAGCCCGTCGTCATCAACCAGCCCGTCGTCATCAACCAGCCCGTCGTCATCAACCAGTCCGTCGTCATCAACCAGTCCGTCGTCATCAACCAGCCCGTCGTCATCAACCAGCCCGTCGTCATCAACCAGCCCGTCGTCATCAACCAGCCCGTCGTCATCAACCAGCCCGTCGTCATCAACCAGCCCGTCGTCATCAACCAGCCAGCCCTCATCAACCAGCTCGTCCTCATCAACCAGCCAGCCCTCATCAACCAGCCCGTCGTCATCAACCAGCCCGTCCTCATCAACCAGCTCGTCCTCATCAACCAGCCCGTCGTCAGCAACCAGCCCGTCCTCATCAACCAGCTCGTCCTCATCAACCAGCCCGTCATCATCAACCAGCCCGTCGTCATCAACCAGCTCGTCCTCATCAACCAGCCCGTCCTCATCAACCAGCTCGTCCTCATCAACCAGCCCGTCGTCATCAACCAGCCCGTCGTCATCAACCAGCTCGTCCTCATCAACCAGCCCGTCGTCATCAACCAGCCCGTCGTCATCAACCAGCTCGTCCTCATCAACCAGCCCGTCGTCATCAACCAGCCCGTCGTCATCAACCAGCCCGTCCTCATCAACCAGTCCGTCGTCATCAACCAGTCCGTCCTCATCAACCAGTCCGTCGTCATCAACCAGTCCGTCGTCATCAACCAGTCCGTCGTCATCAACCAGCCCGTCGTCATCAACCAGCCCGGCCTCATCAACCAGCCCGTCGTCATCAACCAGCCCGTCGTCAACAACCAGCCCGTCGTCATCAACCAGCCCTTCGTCATCAACCAGCCCGTCGTCATCAACCAGCCCGTCGTCATCAACCAGCCCGTCCTCATCAACCAGCCAGCCCTCACATACAAAGATCCAACCTACGCATAACTATACATAGAACTTAAATATAATATTATTTAATATAATAATATTAACTTATATGCGAGAACAAATATTAAGAGAAAGTATCGTCGACCGCGTACACACACCAGGTACCAGGTGTTTGTACCGGTACCAGGTGTGTGTACCGGTACCAGGTGTGTGTACCGGTACCAGGTGTGTGTACCAGGTTATCACCTGTGTCTCTTCCTCTCTGTCGATTCCCCTTCATCACAAATGCTAAGGCCCGCGAGGAAGGATGATGATTGATTGGTTAAGCCATCCAAGTGGTGGCACGGGCATGAATAGCCCGAAAGGAAGGATAATGATAAACTTCTCTTTAGGCGTAATGAATCGTTTCAGATTATTGCCATAGGCTCCCTAAGATCTACTTGGGAAAGACGTCATGCTAAAACGTTTTGATGAGTTGCCTAGACGGCAGTGAGGGTGCAGGAGTAGGCCTTGACACATTATAACATTGAAATAAATCCCCAAAATCCCCAAAAACGAAATCCCCAAAAGCTTAAAAGAAATACATGCATTTCAATCAAATAAGTTTCATTCATCCCCCGCCCCCCAATAATCCAACCCCTCCTGAAATCGAAGCAATTAAATGGAACCTAAGACGCCATCGCAGACACCAATATTTGACACAAAGAGAAAAAAAGGCAAAGTGTACAGATCTAAGCGAGACGGAGCAGAAACAAGCGTATCAGTACATTCCCCGAAATGAGCACAATCGGTGACACGTGCTTCATATTTCGCTACAGGGACGAACTGTTCTTTTCATTCACTGTTTGTTCAGTGTAAAATTTATGTTTGGGAGCTTTCACACAAGCCCGTATTGTAAATTGCATTCACAGTGAACACCGTAAAGCGAATTAAAAATCTTTTTACTGGTGTAAAGTAAATAGGTCATAGGGACGAGTGGGTTTGAATCTTAATAAATCAATTATTTACAAATAATTGATATAATAAAAAAATATATGAAGTAGAGGACTCTAACTAGACAAAGAGAAGATATTTATTATTTCTACTCACAAGCTCCTGGAAAGAACGCACAAGAAATTCACTGAGTAAATAATGAGTATATAATATTGCTCATAAAAATTTAGATGGTTCTGTACCAAACATTATTCTCCTCGGAGATTTCAGTCTCCCAAACTTAAAGTGGATAATACCAGCACAAATAGTTTATGAGAATCGTAGAAACTATCGGGAAGTATTCTAAACCAACAGACACACATGACAGAATTCCTGAACCTCTGACAAGTTTGCTATAAGTCCACAAACACTGGATCTCACTAAATTCCACAATATTCTTAGATTCTTTCTTCACCGACAGCGCAAGAACTAACCAGGATCATCACCTCCACAGACTATAAGTAAGTAAGCATAACGAAACATTCACCGCGAGGAGAATATATTGTGAGTTTAATTTCAATGCCAAAGGCATCAGTTAGGAAAATAATAACAAAGAATTAATGAACCTTCCTCTGAAACTACTCCAAACCTCTCTAATTGGTCAAATTTCAGCGCCGTGACTGTCTTAACCACCTAAACCCCAGCGCAGTGCTTAGAGAACTGAAATCACAAGTGTAAACATTCTGCTTAAATTTTACAATTTTCCAGAATGATTGAGAAGGTGACCTGTGAAGAAAGTGAACATGGACGACTCAAGTAAATGAAGGTGAACACAAAAAAAAAACGAAACAGAGAAGCGACGGTCTCGCTTCATGCAGGTCGGCGTTCAATCCCCGACCGTCCAAATGGTTGGGCACCATTCCTTTTCCCCGTCCCTTCCCAAATCCTTATCCTGACCCCTTCCCAGTGCTATATAGTCGTAATGGCTTGGTACATTCCCCCTCATAACTCCCTTCCCTCCATTAAATCTAACTGGACTTTTGTGTTTTAATTAGCTCATACATATATATGGTAATGAAGTTCTCATGGCATTTTTTTTTTACGAGTTCAGTATCCTTTAGCAATAATATAAAATTCGTATTCAAATAACCAATGGCTTAATTTAAAGTGACTTTATTTAACGCCAGACTCATAATCTTATCCCTGAAATCACCAATTTGACTAAAAATAGTCAACATTGTTTAACATGACGCCTGTTTTCAATTTATCAACTTTTGTAATATGTACCTCCCTCATCATCCTTTTTTTCAGTTTTACAAATATTTTCGTGAATCAGGATAATTAGAAACAACCTTGTTTAATAAGAAAATATAAACGGTTCCTTGCATAGTTTTATTATTTATCGGCAAGATTTATTTCTTAATTGCAATATCCTCTGGCTATCCCATCTGAGATAGCTTTAGACAACCCAACGAGATAACGCCTTTACTATCAATCTACAGAAAGATGAACAACAAAATTAGCATTGAAAGTGTTTGGTTCATTCACTATGAATATAAATCTCTAACTTACAGTCACGTCTCCTCCTCACGTACCTGCAAAGGAATAATCCAACATTAGTGTGATCCAAGTGGCAGGTAAGGCTGGTCGAAAGTGTCACTTAACACTGATCATGCACTTCAAACACTCACACATCTGCTGGTTAGCATTGTAAATGTGTGGCCACGTCTGTGGTAGAAACAAATCTCAAGATATCAATATGTTTCGCAGGCACTCGGCGCTCAGTAACATGGCCCTGGAGGACACGGAGCTTCAGTATGGGTGTTTATACATCCCATCATCACAACCTCTCCTCAGGCCAGAATCGTTAAAACGGCGGCCGTCCCCCCCAAAACGCACTTATCAGTTTTAACAAACTGTGTATTAAAAATAGATTTGTTCTCATATATAAGTTAATATGTTAATATATTAAATTTCTATGTATATGTATAGGTTCCAACAAAATTCGTCAGCAAACAGCCAGTCCTCTAAACAAAGGCCCAAAGTCCATTCCATGCACCCGCCAAACCCCCTGTTTATAAACGGTATACAAACAACTCACAACTGATGACGTTCGAACACTTCCGGAACAAGTGCTTCACTGACGAATTTTGTTCGAATCACAACGCTGTAAATGCTTCACCCACGTACTACAAATACAAATAATCGCCAACAGAACCTAAACACCTAATCTAACCTAACCTATGCCTAACTATACACAGAATTTTGTATGTATAATAATATTAATTTATACATGTGAGCAAACCAATTTTTAATACACAATATGTTCAAATTGATGAATGCGTCTGGGGAAGACGGCCGCTGCTTTAAACAGCCTAGTGTGAAGACGGGTTGGGTACAACCCGTCCTCGATTCAAGTCCATTACATCCAGCGGTCGACCCACAGATGCACTTATAAATTTTAACATGCTGTTCGCTCAAAACGGGAATTTTCTCAAATATAAATTAATATTATAACATATCAGCATATTGTGCATATATAGGCATAGCTACTTTCTGTATATACACATACAGTGTATATACATCGATAAAATGGGTATTCCCCTCAGAACACACACACACACACACACATATATATATATATATATATATATATATATATATATATATATATATATATATATATATATATATATATATATCCTTATTGCCAATATTTATAAAGGCCTGAATTTATAATTCATAAGATCTTACCAGGGACAAGAAATGTTGAAATAAAGGCCTCTCAGGGGATTACAAACACTATAGAATATAAGGAAATAGTCCCTGGTTTTCATAATACGCCTTTTTGTGTAACAAGGTACAAATCCACTTGTCTAAACAAGTTACCTTTGTGTTCAGAAAAAAAACAGTGAACGAACTTGAAAGAAATCAAGTTTGCGCTTTCGATCACATCCGAGAATTGAAGACACACAAAGAAAACGGGAGCACGAGAAGGGCCAAAGGTAGAAAACGAGAGAGAGAGACTCAAATGTTAAAATAATTACAAGCACCCTGTAAAAGTAGCAGCCAATGCCCGAGATTACGAGCTAACATGTACTCTAATTACTAATACAAAAGCAATTACTGTCAGCGTCAGTCTATTAACAGACGCCATAAAACATAATAATTTAAGCACCGCATTTGACCAGAAAATTAGTGACGTCACTAGACATTTTCAAAACAAAAAGCAGACCAGATCAGTTTATCGTACGAGAGATCTTCTCACAGTTGTATTATCTTTAATTTTAATTCATTTTTATATTGTTAATGAAGAGCCGATAATAACTACCAGTATTATCTAAGATATAAACAAAACACCTGTGAGACTTGTGATATGTAAACAAAAACTAGCAGCGCCACAGCCACTGACTGCGGAAATACACTGAACTAAATTCAAGTTATCACGGCCAAGATTCCTCAACCATTTACGAAACCTGTACATCCTGTACTAAACGTGTATTAAATTATCATCCTGTATTAAATTATTAATACAATAATAAACCTGTATTAAATTATTATCTATTTTTAAATTATGGTGTGTTTTACCTTTACTAAACAGTTTCCGACCATCAAAGCTTAACGACCCAAAGATACTATTGTTATAAACACTCTCGTAGAACTACTTTAATAAATGTAAACAAAGCCCTAATGAGTGAGAAAAAGATGAATAGGTTTCGTAATCCTGGCTCTGAAGTTTAGTGACTCAATTAAGATCGTTCATAATATTACGGTAGGAAAATGGACCTTGACGTTTGATACCAGAGTGAAGAATTAGCTGTTGATACTCAAGAATTTACGTGAACATATTTAGGCTATACGATGGGATCGAACCCGCGTTCTTGGACTCCCCAGGCACAGGCACTACCGACTGGACCATGATGAGAGGCTATATAATGGGCATGCACCATCACTGTCTCTCCACAGCCCCGCTCCTGTGTCAGGTAAGTCCACTACGGGCTCACCATAGCCCGTGCTACTTGGAACTTTTTGTTCCCAGTGGCTGAATCTAAAACAGCATCACTATCTGGTCACTCAGTCGAAAGAAAACAAGAAAAGCAAAACAACTAGACTGAGTGTATACATAAGTATATAATGAGCTCCGAAGGGCTAATGTAAACACCGAGAAACATACACAAATTCTCGGTGTGTGTATATACAGTGAGTTTACCTTAATCCTAAAGTAAACTCCATTAAAAACAACAACATATCCAGGTTTGTACACCAAAATGAGTACAGAAATACCACATTTCTGACCCCCTGGAAATAGGAAATACCATATTTCTGCCCCCCCCCTGGAAAAATTCTGGAAATACTGCCCCCCCCCCCTGGAAAAGTTCTGGAAATACTGCCCCCCCCCTGGAAAAATTCTGGAAATACTGCCCCCCCCCCCTGGAAAAATTCTGGAAATACTGCCCCCCCCCCTGGAAAAGTTCTGGAAATACTGCCCCCCCCTGGAAAAGTTCTGGAAATACTGCCCCCCCCCCTGGAAAAGTTCTGGAAATACTGCCCCCCCCCCTGGAAAAGTTCTGGAAATACTGCCCCCCCCCCTCCCCAATTACTTGCCACTGAGCAATTTAGTTGCAAAAGGCGAAGATTTAACAATTAATATCCCCCCCCCCCCAAAAAAAAAAAAATCATTACTCCGACAACAGGAAAAAAAAAGGAATATGAACTTCTACTGCAGGAAAAATGTTCAGCGAGACTTTTCAAGGGCGTCAGCACAAGCATTTTCCCCATCGCCTGGCGATGACACAAGGACAAACACAAACATTTTCGCAAGCCTATCAGCAAAACAAACAAACAAACCTGAAATAAAACATGTGTAAACATACGCGGGGGAACGCCGCCACTCGTCGCTCCGACAATAACAGTCGCCGAAACAGTTGACTGTGTGTGTGCGCCATCAACAGGGGTGGAGTAACGTCACCAGATACAAGAGTCACGAGCAACAAGTAAGGAGGTCCCCAGGAGGTTACGGAGTTCCACTCACTTAGGGAGGTGTACAGTCGAATCAGAGGATCCAGTCAGTAAACGGATTCCAGTCAGTTAAGAGGGGGGGTCTTAGCCAGTCAGAGGAGGGGGGGGGGTCTCTGAGGGGTGTCGGCCATTCAGGGACGACAGTCAGTAAGCGGATCAGTCACCCATTCAGTCAAATATGCCACATAGTCAAAATCAGCTGGCCAATCAGAGTGCTTCGGTCAATCATCCAGTTAGTCAGCCACAGGATTACAACCAGCCACTCAGTGAGAATGATGCTCATATTCACAGCCACACAGGACAGTGAGGGTGCTGCTCATATTCACTGCCACACAGGACAGTGAGGGTGCTGCTCATATTCACTGTCACACAGGACGGTGAGGGTGTTGCTCATATTCACTGTCACACAGGACAGTGAGGGTGCTGCTCATATTCACAGCCACACAGGACAGTGAGGGTGCTGCTCATATTCACTGTCACACAGGACGGTGAGGGTGCTGCTCATATTCACTGCCACACAGGACAGTGAGGATGCTGCTCATATTCACTGCCACACAGGACAGTGAGGGTGCTGCTCATATTCACTGCCACACAGGACAGTGAAGGTGCTGCTCATATTCACTGTCACACAGGACAGTGAGGGTGCTGCTCATATTCACTGCCACACAGGACAGTGAGGGTGCTGCTCATATTCACTGTCACACAGGACAGTGAGGATGCTGCTCATATTCACTGTCACACAGGACAGTGAGGGTGCTGCTCATATTCACTGCCACACAGGACAGTGAGGGTGCTGCTCATATTCACTGTCACACAGGACGGTGAGGGTGCTGCTCATATTCACTGCCACACAGGACAGTGAAGGTGCTGCTCATATTCACTGTCACACAGGACGGTGAGGGTGCTGCTCATATTCACTGCCACACAGGACAGTGAAGGTGCTGCTCATATTCACTGTCACACAGGACGGTGAAGGTGCTGCTCATATTCACTGCCACACAGGATAGTGAAGGTGCTGCTCATATTCACTGCCACAGAGGATACTGAAGATGCTGCTCATATTCACTGCCACACAGGATAGTGAAGGTGCTGCTCATATTCACTGCCACAGAGGATAGTGAAGATGCTGCTCATATTCACTGCCACACAGGATAGTGAAGGTGCTGCTCATATTCACTGCCACAGAGGATAGTGAAGATGCTGCTCATATTCACTGCCACAGAGGATACTGAAGATGCTGCTTATATTCACTGCCACACAGGACTGTGATAATGCTGCTCATATTCACTGCCACACAGGATAGTGAAGGTGCTGCTCATATTCACTGCCACAGAGGATAGTGAAGATACTGCTCATATTCACTGCCACAGAGGATACTGAAGATGCTGCTTATATTCACTGCCACACAGGACTGTGATAATGCTGCTCATATTCACAGCCACACAGGACGGTGAGGATGCTGCTCATATTCACTGCCACACAGGACAGTGAAGATGCTGCTCATATTCACTGTCACACAGGACAGTGATAGTGCTGCTCATATTCACTATCACACAGGACAGTGATAGTGCTGCTCATATTCACTGTCACACAGGACAGTGATAGTGCTGCTCATATTCACTGTCACACAGGACAGTGATAGTGCTGCTCATATTCACTGCCACACAGGACAGTGATAGTGCTGCTCATATTCACTGCCACACAGGACAGTGATAGTGCTGCTCATATTCACTGTCACACAGGACAGTGAGGGTGCTGCTCATATTCACTGCCACACAGGTTATCTTGAGATGCTTTCGGGGCTTAGCGTCCACGCGGCCCGGTCCTCGACCAGGCCTCTTTTTTTTGTTACACACCCCCAAGAAGCAACCCATAGCAGCTGTCTAACTCCCAGGTACCTATTTACTGCTAGGTGAACAGGGGCATCAAGGTGGAAGAAACTCTACCCATGTGTTTCGCCGGGGATCAAACCCGGAATCTTATTACTACGAATCCCGAGCGCTGTCCACTCAGCCGTCAGCTGCAGGCAGCTACATCAGACAAAATATGCTTCAAATAAAATAATACAAAATTAAATATAACTTTATATCGTCCACTGAACATGGCAAAATTTATAAGACAAGGCATTAAAAATACTAATGGGGAAGGTATATTTAGGAATAGATTTTTTTGAATGTCTTCCAATACATCAAATACAATTCGAAACTTACGTATCGTTATCAAAGTTGATTTTTATTTTTTTTAATTTTGCAGCTTTCAGGTCGAATCTTTGGGCACTGATTAGTTCTAAATCGCTTTATTTTGAATGTTTTTTTTTTTATAATTCCATGAAATATTTTAGAGTTACAGTCTGTGTTTTTTTTCTTGCAAGCTTCAATGTTCCATGGGCCAAGAAAGCCTTGCTTTCCAGCTCCAGTTTGGGTTGGATGTCTCTCATATTTAGTAAGTTATTATCACAGGGAACAATTTCATTTCCTTTAATATTACAAACAACTTCAGACAGAACCTGCAACCTGTCTTCTTACAAATTACTTCGCTTTTCGCCCGTATGCGCACTCAGGATAAAAAAGGAAACATTTGAAAGTGGAATCGGCTCAGACAAGTGACGTACTTTCCCGTTTTCTGTTTTGGGTCCTCTGGCTTACTCGGTTAGGTTAGGAGAGGTTACATTCAATTAACGGTTTTCATGACGTTTTGAAACCTTACGAGAACTTCCTGCCCTCCTAACCTACCACAGGATCCTTAACTTACTGTTTTGGAAAAACAAGTCCAAATTTTTGTTTTTAATTATTTTCATTTTCAAATTACGGCCTTTTTTGGCCGTAGCGCATACGAGCGAAAAGCGACGTAATTTGCAAGAGAACGGGTTGACCTGATACCTTGAGGCTACCTTGAGGTGCTTCCGGGGCTTAGTGTCCCCGCGGCCCGGTCGTCGACCAGGCCTCCTGGTTGCTGGACTGATCAACCAGGCTGTTAGACGCGGCTGCTCGCAGCCTGACGTATGAGTCACAGCCTGGTTGATCAGGTATCGATGGGTTGTTGATGGGTCATTAATAATTACCATGCATTCAAAAAATGACTCTACCCCCATTCACTTTAACTCAGTGGTTAGATAAATACCCAATACTTCAATTTGTGTAATGCTTGTCCAATCGTTCAAGCTTTGCATTTCTGGACATGATTAGTACATGTTATGTATATACTGCACTTGCACAATCTGTTCAACCTGCGTTGAAGTGAGTTTGCTGAGATAATAAAGTACAGCCCAAAAAAGAATAGAGTACCTTAGGATGGGAGCCGGTGGCTGAGCGGACAGAACACTGGACACGTGATCCTGTGGTCCCGGGTTCGATCCCAGGTGCCGGCGAGAGACAATGGGCAGAGTTTCTTTCACCCTGATACCCCTGTTACCTAGCAGTATATCGGTACCTGGGAGTTAGTCAGCTGTCACGGGCTGCTTCCTGGGGATGGAGGCCTAGTCGAGGACCGGGCCGCGAGGACACTAAGCCCCGAAATCATCTCAAGATAACCCTACTAACTTCTACCTGCGCTTAATTAAACCCATCCTCATGAAATAGTGGTATCTATAGTAACTGTTTGCTCCAAGGTACCAATATGCAGTGATGGACCTCCAAAAAGATGATGTTTCGTAACACATAGAAATCCCAATAGCGTGATGCATCGAATGAACAAATCCACAAGGGCCGTGACGAGGATTCGAACCTACGTCCTAGAGCATTCCAGACGCTGCCTTAATCGACTGTGCTACGATTAAGGCAGCGTCTGGGATGCTCTCGGACGTAGGTTCGAACCCTCGTCACGGCCCTTGTAGATTTGTTCATGATGTTTTGTACTTTTAACTTTATGGAGTCAGGGGAAAAAATAAAGCCTAAAAACCAAACCTAAACATTAGTAGGCTTAGAATAGCACATGTTCTAAGTTTGGCCTCAGGTAGCGGCCCCTCAGATGGGCCTAGGGGCTGCTAGGAGGTTAAGTTTCATATTTATGAAAAAGGATGTATTGTATTGATGAATGTATTGATGAATTGGATGTATTGATGAATGTATTTCATATTTATGAAACCTTTATTTCATATAAAGATTAAGTTAGGTTAGGTTTCATATTTATGATGCAGTTACAAAAAAAGGTTCAAATTTGGCCAAATTCATTAATATGAAATGTACACATTTTGTCCTTCACTATTGTCCTTTATTTTTGTAATCCTTCACTATTGGCAATTTCAACCAAATAGTTACGGCAAGTACTATCATGTTAGGTGGATGGGCTGACTTAATTGCCAAGACTCAGCAATGTTGACACAGCATGCAGTTGGTAAACACCATAACGACAGTACCACTTTGCCACCCGGCAATTAGCCCCAGTCACATCACGCCGATATCTAAAAACAAAGAGAATGAATTAATTTTGAACATTTTAACCGAAAATAATCCCTTTTCATTAATCATTCCAGCAAAATTTTAGTCTGTAAGTTTTTCAGGTTAATAACGAAGTGGATTTTCGAAGTTTAATGAGGGATTAAAAGTAACTAGATATGCATTGGTAAAACTGACGTGTGAATCTTGGCTGTTTCAGCTCTCCGCCCTGTGTGCTGATGCCGTAAAGGTTATCTTGAGGTTATCTTGAGATGATTTCGGGGATTTAGTGTCCCCGCGGCCCGGTCCTCGACCAGGCCTCCACCCCCAGGAAGCAGCCCGTGACAACTGACTAACACCCAGGTACCTATTTTACTGCTAGGTAACAGGGGCATAGGGTGAAAGAAACTCTGCCCATTGTTCCTCGCCGGCGCCCTGGATCGAACCCGGGACCACAGGATTACAAGTCCAGTGTGCTGTCCGCTCGGCCGACCGGCTCTCCAAGGTGAAGGAAGCCTCGTGTAGGCGATGAGTAACGTGGCTAAAGTATGTTGACCAAACCTCGCCTAAAGGAAGCCTTGTCTTTATACATGACTTCCTTTAGTGTAATACAAATATATCTGCCCGAAGCGCCGTGCGTTCTAGTGGCTTTACAAGAATGTAAAACTTCAAGTCTCTGTACTCTCATAAACCCAATGTACTTTCTTGTATATAAATAAATAAATAAATATCCCTGGGTTACTATGCGCTAGGGGAAAATATCGACGTAAATTCAAAATGAAAATTTATTTTCCAATTAAATTTTGGAATTTTTTTTTTCCAAAACAGCAGGTTAAGGGTCCTATGGTAGGTTAGGTGGGCAGGAAGTTCTCCTAATGTTTCAAAACGTTATGAAAACCGTTAATATAAAGTTTCCTCTCTTAGCCTAACAGCCTAAGCCAGAGGACCCAAAACAGAAACCGGGACAGTACGTCACTTTCGTGAACTAATTTCATTTTGAATTACGTCGATTTTTAGCCTGAGTGCGCATACGAGCGAAGGGCGACGCAATTAATAAGAGGACAGATTTACTAAAGAGCGTGAATACTCAAAAAATCCACCGGAGTTCTATCCAACCACTTGGGCTGGACGGTAGAGCGACGGACTCACTGCATGCAGGTCAGCGTTCAATCCCCCGACCGTCCAAGTGGTTGGACACCATTCCTTTCCCTCGTCCCATCCCAAATCCTTATCCCTGATCACTTCCCCAGTGCTACATAGTCGTAATAGCTTGGTGCTTTCCTCTGATAATTCCTTCCTTCCTTCTGAGGTGACTGGAACCAGCGGTCAGGGTATTCCCATGTGTGCACCTCACCTTACCCGCTTTACCACGACATGGTATAAGTTATACAACCTGGGATTTCTCTGGGGTCGATGGGCACCGCTCCTGTGCCAGGTAAGTCCACTACGGGCTCGCCATAGCCCGTGCTACTTGGAACTTGTTCCGAGTAGCTGAATCTATAACAACAAACATTTCTCTGAAGCCACAGGAAGCCTTGAGTGTTTCTATACCACTTTCTTACTCCTTCAGTTCTTTAGCAACAAACTATCTTTGACGTCTGCATAATAATCTGCATAATCTGTCTTAAGATGGTAGATTTTCAGAAAGATAAATATTTTTAGACCAAAAATCTCACATATACAATATTTTATCACAAATGTTTAGTTGGTTTCATACAAAAAATATAATTTCCATTTGCCATAATAATGGCAAACTAGTGGGAAAAGGAATATGGCAAAGTAACAGAAAATAAGTATGGCAAAGTAATAAGATAACAATATGGCAAAGTAACTGAAAATAAGTATGGCAAAGTAATAAGATAACAATATGGCAAAGTAACAGAAAATAAGTATGGCAAAGTAATAAGATAACAATATGGCAAAGCAAAAGGAAACCAATATGGAACGTAGTAGAAAATAAATATGGCAAACAAATTGAAAACTAATATGGCAAAATAATAAAAATTCAAAATTAAAAAAAAAAAAAAATTTTTTTTTTTAAATATGGCAAAATTATAGAAAATTCAAAGTTACAAAAAAGATATAAAAAATAAAAATTCGGGAAACCAATATGGCAACCCCCATACATCGCCACCTCAAAGGAACTTTATCAATGTGATCTCCGGAATGAACTTTTACCAAGAGTTTCAAAACATGACTCGCAGCTCATACTGTGCGAATGATATATTTTTTCTCCTTTAATATAGTTCACCTATCTCAGTTACGAAACCGCTCGTTCACTTTTTGAGATAGACCGCGGTCTGATATGTCTATCAACTTCTCAAGCAGGAGAGACGCAGTCTATCGATCTAGCGTCTTTGACAATAACGTTAAAATTTGCTTCGTGAAACTACTTGCAGGCTAGGTTTTTTTTTTGAGGGGGGGGGGGAGTTATTAACAATCACTTTTGTTAAAATAGTTAATTATGGGCTCATAAGGCAATGAAACAAAAAACTGACTAGCACGTCTACGATAACAATTTACTAGATATTTAAAGATATTTTCATCAATCTAAAATTACAGATAGTCTAATTTGGGAAAAAATGACTGTTTTTAAATTTGTTTTATGGTATGGTAATATCACAAAACGCATTTATTTTTTTCATGAATGAAAACAGATGTTGTTTTCTATCCAACAAATATTTTATGTTGAAAGTAAATAATTAAGGTAATTGATATCTTTTCCAACCTCTTTCCTCTTCCTTCAAGTTCCTTCCCCGTAGCTCACCCGAGACTGAAGGCCGCGTTGAAGGAAGAGCAAGCTATCTATCCCTTCAACGTAAGCCTTCAGGATTTAGTTTGAATAGAAAACAATAAGCATTTTCTAATATTAACATCAACACCACGAAGCAAAAATGCAAAGGGAAGCATTTCCAATGGTAGACTACCTCAAATATAGGCGATTCACAAGTATGACTAAAATAGCATTATTCTTTATGGAACAGCTGGTTCCATAAAGTCAGTATGAGGCACGTCAGTATGAGGCACGTCAGTATGAGGCACGTCAGTATGAGGCTGTTCACCTCATACTGACGTGCCCCTGAGACCAGGTAATCACCTGGTCTCAGGGGGTGATTAATTGGCTGTATACGACAGCTTGAACTTACATTTCCTGAGTAATAACGTAGACAGCTTGATCATTCGGACATCTAGATTAGTCGTATATTTCGATCAATCGGACTAATAGAAAAATCGGACAGCTAGATCAATCGGAATACTCGATCAATCGGACAACTTGATAAATCCAACTATTATATAAATACACT
Organism: Procambarus clarkii; assembly: GCF_040958095.1. Lineage (NCBI taxonomy): Eukaryota > Metazoa > Arthropoda > Malacostraca > Decapoda > Cambaridae > Procambarus > Procambarus clarkii. Next base: position 21,150,295 of record NC_091190.1, on the reverse strand, counting down.
CGTATCCACAGCTATTCTAACAACATTCACAACAATGGAACAAAATTCAGAGCGAGTTGAGTTGTGCTCCCCTCCTACCCATCAGTTGCAAACTAAATGCAACTCGTATTAACAAACGACAAGCTCCGCTGCACACACACACACACACACACACACACACACACACACACACACACACACACACACACACACACACACACACACACACACACACACACACACTAACGAACCCCAGGCAGGCGTTGATCAACCTCCTCCCCTAAAAATTGCCCGTTCCGTTATGAGAAGGTTCGTCAGGCAGTAATGCTGCGGAGTTCTTTACCACTTCCTACGTGGCTTCGGGAAGGGCGCCTCCCTCTCGCTGGAAGCGCTCCTGATATCTTTTGTAGAACGGTAAGGATGATTTACCCATTAGGAAGGTAATCATTAAGAGCCATGCGGTTACTGTCAATTCAGAACGCGGAGACTTTGGCGGGCCAGAAGCCCTGTTGTCTCTGGGGTGGCCAAGCCCAGCACCTCGCCTCAGGCTGGTACATATATATATATAGCCATGTAAGGAAAGGCATTACGGGCTCACCATAGCCCGTGCTACATGCACACTTCGTTCTGAGTAGCTAAAGCTAAAACTGAAACAACAAGGAAAGGCCTAGCCTGACAGGTAATTAAGGAAATGATACACACCAACTGAAATGAAGCAATTACCGCTGGACTTGCCTACCGACCCACCACGTGCCTGCCTACCCAATACACCCCCCTCTCTATACCCCGCCCTGACTCCCCAGCCGCGGCAGCCTGGGGGAATGACCCCATCACTGAACCTTTATACAGAGGAAAACACAATGAAACTTTGGCCAATTGATGGTGGCGGTTCGGGAATTGGAGGTAGCTTTGGATGCGGTATTTTGTAGGAGTAATGTTGATGCCTAAGGTGGTGTGTGTTGCCTAAGGTGGTGTGTGTTGCCTAAGGTGGTGTGTGTTGCCTAAGGTGGTGTGTGTTGCCTAAGGTGGTGTGTGATGCCTAAGGTGGTGTGTGTTGCCTAAGGTGGTGTGTGTTGCCTAAGGTGGTGTGTGATGCCTAAGGTGGTGTGTGTTGCCTAAGGTGGTGTGTGTTGCCTAAGGTGGTGGTTGAGGCAGTAATTTAATGGCTCTGAGCTGGAGCTGGAGCGTAAGGAGGATTTTAGTGGGTAAGCGACGCGGTCTGGAAATTTATGATCTCTATTAAATTTGATTTATGGCTGACAAACATGGCAAGTCAACTCGCTAAGTTTACTAGGTGTTGCCCATGGCAGCTGGCAAGAGGGGACAGGTTCTCCAACACTGTGGTAGAAGGCTGCAAGCTGTTCAACTCCGCTTTTAGTCAATCGCCCTCAAGGGGCAGGTGGGGGGGGGGGGGGGGAACGACGATCACGACTTTTCAGGAAAGCGCTCAAGGGTGGCACAGAACCCCTGCACCTTAGAACGTATACTCACCTATTTATACTCACCTATTTGTGCTTGCAGGATCGAGCATTGGCTCTTGGATCCCGTATCCCAGTGTCTGAGTGTTGTGTATGTTCAAGGTGGTGGTAGTGGTGTTGAATGGTTGTAGATGGTGGTAGGAAGAGTGTAGGTAGTGGTATGGGTGGTGGTGTGGATGGTGGGGGACGGGGAGCAAGGTGACAGGGGAGGGAGGGAGGGGGTGGCACAGGTGACAGGGGAGGGGGGGCACAGGTGACAGGAGAGGGGGGTGGCACAGGTGACAGGGGAGGAGGGTGGCTCAGGTGACAGGGGAGGGGGGTGGCACAGGTGACAGGGGAGGGGGGTGGCACAGGTGACAGGGGAGGGGGGTGGCACAGGTGACAGGGGAGGGGGGTGGCACAGGTGACAGGGGAGGGGGTGGCACAGGTGACAGGAGAGGGGGGTGGCACAGGTGACAGGGGAGGGGGGTGGCACAGGTGACAGGAGAGGGGGGTGGCTCAGGTGACAGGGGAGGGGGGGGGGCTCAGGTGACAGGAGGCCAGAGGAGGGTGTGAGAGACCTTAGTAAACTCTCTCACCACACTGCCAGGATTTCCTATACGCGCTGTGGCCTTCAAAGTTCCTCAATCGACGGTTGAGGTTCTAAAGTGCCGAGCGATAGACAGGTGAGGTGCCAGTGTCACACGATAGACAGGTGAGGTGCCAGTGTTACACGATACACAGGTGAGATGCCAGTGTTACACGATAGACAGGTGAGGTGCCAGTGTCACACGGTAGACAGGTGAGGTGCCAGTGTTACACGATACACAGGTGAGGTGCCAGTGTTACACGATAGACAGGTGAGGTGCCAGTGTTACACGATAGACAGGTGAGGTGCCAGTGTCACACGATAGACAGGTGAGGTGCCAGTGTTACACGATACACAGGTGAGGTGCCAGTGTTACACGATACACAGGTGAGGTGCCAGTGTTACACGATAGACAGGTGAGGTGCCAGTGTCACACGATAGACAGGTGAGGTGCCAGTGTCACACGATAGACAGGTGAGGTGCCAGTGTTACACGATACACAGGTGAGGTGCCAGTGTTACACGATAGACAGGTGAGGTGCCAGTGTCACACGATAGACAGGTGAGGTGCCAGTGTCACACGATAGACAGGTGAGGTGCCAGTGTCACACGATAGACAGGTGAGGTGCCAGTGTCACACGGTAGACAGGTGAGGTGCCAGTGTTACACGATACACAGGTGAGGTGCCAGTGTTACACGATAGACAGGTGTGGTGCCAGTGTCACACGATAGACAGGTGAGGTGCCAGTGTTACACGATACACAGGTGAGGTGCCAGTGTTACATGATACACAGGTGAGGTGCCAGTGTTACACGATAGACAGGTGAGGTGCCAGTGTCACACGATAGACAGGTGAGGTGCCAGTGTCACACGATAGACAGGTGAGGTGCCAGTGTTACACGATACACAGGTGAGGTGCCAGTGTTACACGATAGACAGGTGAGGTGCCAGTGTCACACGATAGACAGGTGAGGTGCCAGTGTCACACGATAGACAGGTGAGGTGCCAGTGTCACACGATAGACAGGTGAAATGCAAGAGTGCCAATCGATAGACATAGTAGGTGCCAGTGTGCCGAGCGATACAGACATGCTTGACCCAGCACATATTCACCACGACACGTAATTGATACAGAACCGGGCATGCGGACCGCTCCAAGCAACAGCTTTGTAGATCAAGTTACCACAAGCCAGGCCTGGCCCCGGGCCGGGTTTGGGGAGCAGGAGAACTCGCGAACCCCCGCCAGGTATTCTCCAGGAGTCCTTCCCAGAGAGTCAGGCAACACAGCTCTCACATTATACAGCAGGAACACAATACAGTAGAGGGAGGAAGACAATACAGTAGAGGAAGGAAGACAATACAGTAGAGGGAGGAAGACAATACAGTAGAGGAAGGAAGACAATACAGTAGAGGAAGGCAGACAATACAGTAGCAGGAACTAATAAAGGACGGTGTAGTGACCCCTGCAGGAGGCAATAAGGAACAAGGAGAGTGCAGGAAGGAGGGGGCCGTCGGGGCGTCCACCACACACAGTATTATCCCATTACCAGTTTTTGTGCCCTCAAACCTCGAATATTCTGACCAAACAGGTAAAATTGGAGGAGGTTAATGAGGAAATATATTCTGATGGCTCAAATCACATTTAAAAAATATATATATGTATATATATAGTATATATATATGTGGGAAATTTATGTGTACCACTAAATTTCTTAAAAAAAATTAAAACAAAAGATATACAGATTACTTAAATTCCCAATAGCAGACCAGTCAGGTTGTTATGGATGGCCCTCGGTAGTCCAGTTGTTAGTTCCCTCCCACCCCCCCTAGAGGGCTCTGCTTCAGGCTATATTACAGGCCAAATATCAAAGGCTTCCCGAGCTTCTTTTCGTGTTCACAGAAATTGCATGCATAGTTGACATGAGTTGCACCAGTAAAGCCACTTATACAAGGTGTTGCGTGAAGCATTGACCAGGTCTGGGGAACCACGTCATGGCTCAGGGGGGGGGGTGAGGCTAAAGTTACCTCTCTCTCTCTCTCTCATGGTCAATGTTCATGACTCGTGGTCTTCCTTGTGTTCAACTGCACTACATTATGTAACACTGATGCATCGATCTGACATTCTCTCACTCTGATATAACTTGTTTACATTCCAAGCTGAATTACATTCCAATTTGGCTTCCTCACCTCGCATATGTGTTACTCACGTGGCCCCCAACAGTGAGGTGATTCGATGAAATATCTGTACCCTAAAGTTGACCATAGAATGCTGTCGGGGGGTGGGTTAAACGTCTCACGACTTCCACCCTCTTTGTGCAGTCTGTATGGTCTATTTGGTATACTACTGGATACGCCAAGGTGCATGGAGCTCTGGCTGTCTGGGTTCGAATCCTTAAGAGGTATATTATATATATATATATATATATATATATATATATATATATATATATATATATATATATATATATATATATATATATATATATATATCAGCCCATCCTCCTATTTTGGGAGTACTTATATTATATAAGTACTTATATATATATTGTTACTATAATCTCCTGTAGGCAGTAGATCCTGCCTGATCCCTATACTGCCTATTCACCAACGTATCTGCATGCTCCAACATAAGGATCAACATCAATGACAACAATACGTGCCCAAACGCCTCAGTATCTAGAAAGACACCCCCCATCCCCCCACCCTCTAGTACCCGAGACACCTGGACACCTGCTGTCTGGGCAGAGGCCCAGACGCCACTCGCCGGTCGACCAGACACTAACTGCTTGTTTAACAGCCGGCAGATGGTTACCTACAAGATTCGCGCCATTTCTGACGTCCTGGCCCATATATAAGTGGCTCACCGGCGTCCAGTCATCAAGTCCACTACGGGCTCACCATAGCCCGTGCTACTTGGAACTTTTTGTTCCAGGTAGCGAATCTTTAACAACAACAAGCCAGTCATCAGAATACACTTCGTGCTCTCAGCTGCAGCATCTACTCCCCTCCAAACACACACCGAAACTACGACGTTGGTACAACGTTCGAACAAGTTTGAACACCACCTAACCAGTTATAACAACCAATATATCAAGTTGTAACAACGTTCCAATACGTCATAAACACATTAAGCCAAGATGTAACAACTTTATTACAAGTTGTTACAAGCGGAAAATAGAGACAGTTTCGGTTTGTGTTTCCAGGGTCTCCCCCTCCCCCCCGGGTGTCGGTAGACTCATGTAGTTTATTTTATAATGTATTAAGTGCACCTTTTGCCATTAACGTAATTGTCACGTGTGTATATTTCTCTTGTATATTGTGTTTAAGCCAAGTGGATTAATGGTTTTGTTTTGTATGTTATTAAAGTCATTTTTGTCATATTAAATGTTTAAACATTTTATTCTCTTTGTTTTACCCGCAGCTCTCACACAGTAGAGGACCTGAGCAGTCTTATTTACCATGTTTGACTTTTTGGTTATTAATGTGCGATTGGCACAACACCAGCCAGAATAGCCACTGCTATTAGTGGCTGATGACTAATATATATATATATATATATATATATATATATATATATATATATATATATATATATATATATATATATATATATATATATATGACAATGTCAGACCACGGAGGAAAATGAAACAGGAATTTCCTTAAGTACTTTCGTATATTAAATACATCTTCAGAAGGAATCCATTCCTTCTGAAGATGTATTTAATATACGAAAGTACTTAAGGAAATTCCTGTTTCATTTTCCTCCGTGGTCTGACATTGTCACATTCTTAATCACGTGTTTATTTTCGTGATATACATACACACACACATATATATATATATATATATATATATATATATATATATATATATATATATATATATATATATATATATGTATATGTATGTCTTTATCAGCTCGTAATGAAGAGGAAGAGGTGTTTCATCCCTCCACCCAAGACAGAACTTCTACCCTGAGAGGCCGCTAAGACCTTGAACATGCTAACATGTAGACTATTATTTAAGTCTTTGAACAAAAAAAAGGTGGAAGAGAAATATCTGACTTAATTATATTTAATTTATAGTAATACATAGTAATTATAGATAATAATTATATGTGTGTGTTGACTCATAAGACTTTATGGCACCCTGGTAGCTGTTGCAGGAGCACACTAAGGGGCTGCAAGTGTGTTGCAAGAGCACACTAAGGGGCTGCAAGTGTGTTGCAAGAGCACACTAAGGGGCTGCAAGTGTGTTGCAAGAGCACACTAAGGGGCTGCAAGTGTGTTGCAAGAACACACTAAGGGGGCTGCAAGTGTGTTGCAAGAGCACACTAAGGGGGCTACAAGTGTGTTCAAGAGCACACTAAGGGGCTGCAAGTGTGTTGCAAGAACATACTAAGGGGGCTGCAAGTGTGTTGCAAGAGCACACTAAGGGGGCTGCAAGTGTGTTGCAAGAACACACTAAGGGGGCTGCAAGTGTGTTGCAAGAGCACACTAAGGGGGCTGCAAGTGTGTTGCAAGAACACACTAAGGGGGCTGCAAGTGTGTTGCAAGAGCACACTAAGGGGGCTGCAAGTGTGTTGCAAGAACACACTAAGGGGGCTGCAAGTGTGTTGCAAGAGCACACTAAGGGGCTGCAAGTGTGTTCAAGAGCACACTAAGGGGCTGCAAGTGTGTTGCAATGGCACACTAATGGGCTACAAATGTGTGTTGCAAGAGCACACTAAGGGGCTGCAAGTGTGTTCAAGAGCACACTAAGGGGCTGCAAGTGTGTTCAAGAGCACACTAAGGGGGCTGTAAGTGTGTTGCAAGAACACACTAAGGGGGCTGCAAGTGTGTGTTGCAGGAGCACACTAAGGGGGCTGCAAGTGTGTGTTGCAGGAGCACACTAAGGGGGCTGTAAGTGTGTTGCAGTAGCACACTAAGGGGGCTGCAAGTGTGTGTTGCAGGAGCACACTAAGGGGGCTGTAAGTGTGTTGCAGGAGCACACTTAGGGGGCTGCAAGTGTGTGTTGCAGGAGCTCACTAAGGGGGCTGCAAGTGTGTGTTGCAGGAGCACACTAAGGGGGCTGCAAGTGTGTTGCAGGAGCACACTAAGGGGGCTGCAAGTGTGTGTTGCAGGAGCACACTAAGGGGGCTGTAAGTGTGTTGCAGGAGCACACTAAGGGGGCTGCAAGTGTGTTGCAAGAACACACTAAGGGGGCTGCAAGTGTGTTGCAAGAGCACACTAAGGGGGCTGCAAGTGTGTTGCAAGAGCACACTAAGGGGGCTGCAAGTGTGTTGCAAGAACACACTAAGGGGGCTGCAAGTGTGTTGCAAGAGCACACTAAGGGGGCTGTAAGTGTGTTGCAAGAACACACTAAGGGGGCTGCAAATGTGTTGCAGGAGCACACTAAGGGGCTGCAAGTGTGTTCAAGAGCACACTAAGGGGCTGCAAGTGTGTTGCAATGGCACACTAATGGGCTACAAATGTGTGTTGCAAGAGCACACTAAGGGGCTGCAAGTGTGTTCAAGAGCACACTAAGGGGCTGCAAGTGTGTTCAAGAGCACACTAAGGGGGCTGTAACTGTGTTGCAAGAACACACTAAGGGGGCTGCAAGTGTGTGTTGCAGGAGCACACTAAGGGGGCTGCAAGTGTGTGTTGCAGGAGCACACTAAGGGGGCTGCAAGTGTGTTGCAGGAGCACACTAAGGGGGCTGCAAGTGTGTGTTGCAGGAGCACACTAAGGGGGCTGCAAGTGTGTTGCAGGAGCACACTAAGGGGGCTGCAAGTGTGTTGCAGGAGCACACTAAGGGGGCTGCAAGTGTGTGTTGCAGGAGCACACTAAGGGGGCTGCAAGTGTGTGTTGCAGGAGCACACTAAGGGGGCTGCAAGTGTGTGTTGCAGGAGCACACTAAGGGGGCTGCAAGTGTGTTGCAGGAGCACACTAAGGGGGCTGCAAGTGTGTTGCAGGAGCACACTAAGGGGCTGTAAGTGTGTTGCAGGAGCACACTAAGGGGGCTGCAAGTGTGTTCAAGAGCACACTAAGGGGGCTGCAAGTGTGTTCAAGAGCACACTAAGGGGGCTGCAAGTGTGTTGCAGGAGCACACTAAGGGGGCTGCAAGTGTGTTGCAGGAGCACACTAAGGGGGCTGCAAGTGTGTTCAAGAGCACACTAAGGGGGCTGCAAGTGTGTTGCAGGAGCACACTAAGGGGGCTGTAAGTGTGTTGCAGGAGCACACTAAGGGGGCTGCAAATGGCCTGCAACACTTAAAGCGTCAAAGGTTCAGCTGGAACTTTTAGTCAATAAACACGAACGTCACAAACATGGGGCGTTAACATTTTAAATCATATACGGGTATTGAAGGTCATATTTTAAATGCTGCTGCGGCAACTGCTCATGCTGCTGTTGTTACTGCTGCTGTCGCTGCTCCTGCTGTTGCTGCTGCTGCTGTTGTTGCAGCTGCTGTCGCTGCTCCTGCTGCGGCTACTGCTCATGCTGCTGTCGCTGCTCCTGCTGTTGTTGCAGCTGCTGTCGCTGCTCCTGCTGCGGCTACTTCTGCTGTTGTTGCTGCTGCTGTCGCTGCTCCTGCTGCTGCTGCTACTTCTGCTGTTGTTGCTGCTGTTGTTGCTGCTGCTGTCGCTGCTCCTGCTGCTGCTGGTACTTCTGCTGTTGTTGCTGCTGTTGTTGCTGCTGCTGTCGCTGCTCCTGCTACTTCTGCTGTTGTTGCTGCTGTTGTTGCTGCTGCTGTCGCTGCTCCTGCTGCTGCTGGTACTTCTGCTGTTGTTGCTGCTGCTGCCGCTGCTCCTGCTGCTGCTGCTACTTCTGCTGTTGTTGCTGCCGCTGCTCCTGCTGCTACTACTGCTGCTACTTTAACTTCACTACTATCGCCATCACCATTCTCCCTCTTCCTCCAAGTTGTTTCCCCTACCCTCATTTATCCTGGTGTCTTTGATGCATTCTCTTCACCTCCTCATACATGACAATGACCACCTTCTTACTCTTCACCCTTTTCGTTTGCTTTCCTTTTAATTTTCCCTTCATTAATTCCTTTCATCCCTTCCTCGGCTCTTGTCTCGTCTGCCTCTTCCTCTCTTCTCCACCCCATTTCCCGCACTCTTATTCCTTCCTCGGTTCTTCCTCCTTGTTTCTTTATTCCTATCTTTACAACCCTCGTTCTTTTGTCCGATTACCTGAACGGACCGTCAATGTACCGTTCACGGGCCGTCCACGGACTGTCAACGGACCGTCCACGGACTGTCAACGGAACGTCCACGGACTGTCAACGGACCGTCAATGTACCGTCCACGGACCGTCCACGGACTGTCAACGGACCGTCCACGGACTGTCAACGGACCGTCAATGTACCGTCCACGGACCGCCCACGGACTGTCAACGGACTGTCAACGGACCGTCCACGGACTGTCAACGGACCGTCCACGGACTGTCAACGGACCGTCAATGTACCGTCCACGGACCGTCCACGAACCGTCCACGGACCGTCCACGCACCGTCCACGGACCGTCCACGCACCGTCCACGGACCGTCCACGGACCGTCCACGCACCGTCCACGGACCGTCCACGGAACATTCACGCATCGTCCACAGACCATCAACGCACCGTCCACGGACCGTCCACGGACGCTGCCATAACAGCAGACATTAACAGAAGCAGATTTTCGCAGTGTCCTCAAGTTGCATCATTTAGAGATCTCATTGTTCCTGCTTATTGCAACACCACATTAATGTTGCACAGGAGTAATGATGGGGGTGATACAGGAGTAATGATGGGGTGATACAGGAGTAATGATGGGGTGATACAGGAGTAATGATGGTGGTGATACAGGAGTAATGATGGTGGTGATACAGGAGTAATGATGGGGTGATACAGGAGTAATGATGGTGGTGATACAGGAGTAATGATGGTGGTGATACAGGAGTAATGATGGTGGTGATACAGGAGTAATGACGGTGGTGATACAGGAGTAATGATGGTGGTGATACAGGAGTAATGATGGTGGTTATACAGGAGTAATGATGGGGTGATACAGGAGTAATGATGGTGGTGATACAGGAGTAATGATGGTGGTGATACAGGAGTAATGATGGGGTGATACAGGAGTAATGATGGTGGTGATACAGGAGTAATGACGGTGGTGATACAGGAGTAATGATGGTGGTGATACAGGAGTAATGATGGTGGTGATACAGGAGTAATGATGGGGTGATACAGGAGTAATGATGGTGGTGATACAGGAGTAATGATAGGGTGATACAGGAGTAATGATGGTGGTGATACAGGAGTAATGATGGTGGTGATACAGGAGTAATGATGGTGGTGATACAGGAGTAATGATGGTGGTGATACAGGAGTAATGACGGTGGTGATACAGGAGTAATGATGGTGGTGATACAGGAGTAATGATGGTGGTGATACAGGAGTAATGATGGGGTGATACAGGAGTAATGATGGTGGTGATACAGGAGTAATGATAGGGTGATACAGGAGTAATGATGGTGGTGATACAGGAGTAATGATGGTGGTGATACAGGAGTAATGATGGGGTGATACAGGAGTAATGATGGTGGTGATACAGGAGTAATGATGGTGGTGATACAGGAGTAATGATGGTGGTGATACAGGAGTAATGATGGTGGTGATACAGGAGTAATGATGGTGGTGATACAGGAGTAATGATGGGGTGATACAGGAGTAATGATGGTGGTGATACAGGAGTAATGATGGTGGTGATACAGGAGTAATGACGGTGGTGATACAGGAGTAATGATGGTGGTGATACAGGAGTAATGATGGTGGTGATACAGGAGTAATGATGGGGTGATACAGGAGTAATGATGGTGGTGATACAGGAGTAATGATGGTGGTGATACAGGAGTAATGATGGGGTGATACAGGAGTAATGATGGTGGTGATACAGGAGTAATGATGGTGGTGATACAGGAGTAATGATGGGGTGATACAGGAGTAATGATGGTGGTGATACAGGAGTAATGATGGGGTGATACAGGAGTAATGATGGTGGTGATACAGGAGTAATGATGGTGGTGATACAGGAGTAATGATGGTGGTGATACAGGAGTAATGATGGTGGTGATACAGGAGTAATGATGGTGGTGATACAGGAGTAATGATGGTGGTGATACAGGAGTAATGATGGGGTGATACAGGAGTAATGATGGTGGTGATACAGGAGTAATGATGGTGGTGATACAGGAGTAATGACGGTGGTGATACAGGAGTAATGATGGTGGTGATACAGGAGTAATGATGGTGGTGATACAGGAGTAATGATGGGGTGATACAGGAGTAATGATGGTGGTGATACAGGAGTAATGATGGGGTGATACAGGAGTAATGATGGGGTGATACAGGAGTAATAATGGGGTGATACAGGAGTAATGATGGGGTGATACAGGAGTAATGATGGTGGTGATACAGGAGTAATGATGGTGGTGATACAGGAGTAATGAAGGTGGTGATACAGGAGTAATGATGGTGGTGATACAGGAGTAATGACGGTGGTGATACAGGAGTAATGATGGGGTGATACAGGAGTAATGATGGTGGTGATACAGGAGTAATGATGGTGGTGATACAGGAGTAATGATGGGGTGATACAGGAGTAATGATGGTGGTGATACAGGAGTAATGATGGTGGTGATACAGGAGTAATGATGGTGGTGATACAGGAGTAATGATGGGGTGATACAGGAGTAATGATGGTGGTGATACAGGAGTAATGATGGTGGTGATATGATACAGGAGTAATGACAGGGAAGTGCACTACTAAGTTCGATGCGATAACTTAATATTGAGTTTTGAACATTATACATGAGTTTAGAGCTGAGTTACTTAGCATTCATCATATTCCATACCTGAGGATGATCACCAATAACACTCCTTGACAGACGCATATTTAAAAAGTCCCCTGCGTGGGGAGCACTCACAGCTCCACAGTGAGCCCTCTCCTGTAGTGACGGTGGAGCACTGAGCAAGGCCTCAGCATTTTTTGTGCGCAGTAGATAGAAAAAAAGAACAAAGTATATAAATGTAGATGATATACTTGACAGTGAAGCATAACGCAGGCTCGAAGAAGGAAAGATTTTAAATATTAGACAGGAGACATGGGGCCAGATTCACGAAAGCACTTACAAACTTGTACATCTTTTCTCAATCTTTGGCGGCTTTGTTTACAATTATTAAACAGTTAATGAGTTCCGAAGCACCAGGAGGCTGCTTATAACAATAACAACAGTTGAATTGGAAGTTTTCATGCTTGTAAACTGTTTAATAAATGTAACCAAAGCCGTCAAAGATTGAGGAAAGTTGTACACGTTCGTAAGTGCTTTCGTGAATCTGGCCCCATGATAATTATCAAATCAAAGAGCTACGCTATGACTGTATGGCACTTGGAAGCGTTGTGAGGACAGGATAGAAGCTGGGATAGTAGGACTGACAGAAGGAATGGTGCCGTATACTCACTTGAACCATCGGGAATCGAACATTGACCTACAAGAAGCGAGGCTGTCGCTGCTGTATAGTCTAGCAAATACCAAGATGACATTCTTATATCTAGGATGTTTGCACAACTTTGTACATACATCACTAAAGGGCAAATAAAAGGTATATATATGTTGGTTACAAGACTATCGTCCTAGAGAGCGGGGCAACGAGATCATACCGAGGAGGTTAAACCTGAGGTCAGCAGAGGAAGGGAGATCTAGAGTTGACATGATCCAAGCATACAAAATATTAGCCGTGTCGATAAAGAGATTAACAGATCGAGCGTCTCTGAATTACAAGACAGCTACCTGAAGCTCGTCAAATGACACACAAACGCACATAATATAACCACAAACACGTACACAAAACTACACACACACACACACAGGTGGAATGCATTAGGCAGTGATGTGGTGGAGGCTGACTCCATACACAGTTTTAAATGTAGATATGATAGAGCTCAGTAGGCTCAGCAATCTGTACACCAGTTGATTAACAGTTGAGAGGCGGGACCAAAGAGCCAAACCTCAACCCCCCGCAAGCACAACTAGGTGAGTACACACACACACACACTCTCCAGTTGATTAACAGTTGAGAGGCGGGACCAAAGAGCCAAACCTCAACCCCCCGCAAGCACAACTAGGTGAGTACACACACACACACACTCTCCAGTTGATTAACAGTTGAGAGGCGGGACCAAAGAGCCAAACCTCAACCCCCCGCAAGCACAACTAGGTGAATACACACACACATACACCTTATTAAATTTATATATACACGGATGCACTCGAACGCATGCAAGTCAATGAGGGGGAAATAAACAAGGCAGAAAATTCACCAAGGGTTCAGCTCAAGTTCAAGTATGTTTACTGAGACAAGAAATACGTCTCAAAGGGATAGAGTAGTTTAGGCTATTTCTACCTCCTTGAGGTGTTGAGAGCCGCCGGAGGGCTTAACATGGGCGACGTGGAGACTCCTACAGTCGGAGGTAGTTAATGAAAGCCACACTGAAAGAGGTGAAATAATTACTTGAGAGAGTTCAGGTTGTTGACGAGTGTGAGGGAGGAGCCACCTGTGGTTATTCAGTATTGTGATAGTAAATGGTGGTAGTGGTGGTGGTAGTAGTGGTAGTGGTGGTGATAGTAGTGGTGATAGTGTGGTGGTGGTGGTTATGGTAGAAGTGGTATTAGTAGATGTGCCAATGTCTGTCTGTTTGTCTGTCTGTCTGTCTGTCTGTCTGTCTGTCTGTCTGTCTGTCTGTCTGTCTGTCTGTCAGTCTGTCTGTCTGTCTGTCTGTCTGTCAGTCTGTCTGTCTGTCTGTCTTTCTATCTATCTATCTGTCTGTCTGTCTGTCTGTCTGTCAGTCTGTCTGTCTGTCTGTCTTTCTATCTATCTATCTGTCTGTCTGTCTGTCTGTCAGTCTGTCTGTCTGTCTGTCTGTCTGTCTATCTATCTGTCTGTCTGTCTGTCTGTCTGTCTGTCTGTCTGTCTGTCTGTCTGTCTGTCTGTCTCCTCCTCTCCCTCCTCCAAGCCTTCCACGTGCACCATCAACATGGAATATTATAAGCCTGAGTGACCTAAATCGCTGAAAATTTCTCAAACTCAATAAAACTGCGGCAAATCGCCCAAAAAAAGCCTTAAAAGCTGCTTTAAAAATATTCGAAACTCCCTTAAAAAGCTAATTCACACACTGGGATTCACCAAGAGCTAATTAAGGCACGATAAAACTACTAACTTCCAGCTTGTGTTTAGCAAAATATTTTCTAGATATCACGTATTCCATTGTTGTTGGTGTACAAATGTTCTTCAGCGTTTAGAGTGCTCGCGTGCACCAGTTTCTGGACGGGACGGTACATGGTGTGTTGGGCAGTGAAGCCCGGGCCTAGGAAAAAGGGGGGGAGGGGGCCCAAGGGAAAAGGGGGGGGGCTTAGGGAAGAGAGGGGGGGGGGGGGGGCTCGGGGAGCGTCTTGTTGGGGGAGTCACGCGAGGGGCACAGGGGCAAGAATAGTGGATATTCATCATCATACATGTGACTATACATTTAACGATCATATTATACTTACAATGGTCATCCTGGATCATTATCAAGTCCTGGATCATTATCAAGTCCTGGATCTTTATCAAGTCTGGGACAAATATCAAGTCTTGGACCATTATAAATTTCTTTCTAATCCTCGCAGCAGCAGACTCAGTCTCCACATCAGCATCACGAAAAACAGCAACACAAGGAACAGCGGAGTAAACGGGAAACAGTCGGCACAACAGAATAAACAAGTGACAACAGCAGGAAAAGCAGTGCCACCATCTGTTCTTTGCAATATGTCTTAAGGAGCTGCAATAACAGCAGGAACAACAAGGATAACGCAAGAAGAAACGGTACTAACAAAAGCAGGACCTGAGTTAAGTTACCAGCAGCAGCGGCAGCAGCAGCAGCAGCAGCAGCGGCAGCAGCAGCAGCAGCAGCAGCAGCGGCAGCAGCAGCAGCAGCAGCAGCAGCAGCTTGAATAACAGCAACTGGACATAGAATCAGTCGAAGGAATGTTGAACACAGCAAGAATCAGTTGACAGCGAGGTGGCAGTAGGTAGGGACCACAAGACAGCTGCGATACCGTGGCAGTAACAATGGAACGGCAGCATCAAAGAGAAAACAATATCAAACACAAAAAGCAGCAGCAGCAGCTGGAGACGCAGCAGCTGCAACAGCAGCAGCATTAAGTGGCGTGACGCCACACACTCGCTAATGTAAAACTAGAGAATCCCCGCCGCAGCTCAGAAACAACTTAAAGGACTTGCATAATGCATAACATGATAATCAGCTCACACGGAGACGCGGCTCAGCCATACGACAACACTAAAACCCAAGAAGGCGTTGCAACACACTCCAGAATGACAAAACTTAGAGGACAACAGGCGGGGAAATCACGGCAACACAAAGGCAGGCACTTTAACACTGGCAAAGTTACTGCAAATACACAGTTCACTACCAGAATACAATCACTTCAGTGTACGCAGTCACCACAGTACACACAGCCACACACAACACACACACAGGCAGTCACCTCCACACACACAAGCAGTCACCACCACACACACAAGCAGTCACCACAACACACACAAGCAGTCACCACAACACACCCAAGCAGTCACCACAACACACCCAAGCAGTCACCATAACAAACACACAAGCAGTCACCATAATACCCAAGCAGTCACCATAACACACACACAAACAGTCACCATAACACACCCAAGCAGTCACCACAACACACACACAAACAGTCACCATAACACACCCAAGCAGTCACCACAACACACACACACACAAGCAGTCACCACAACACACACACACACAAGCAGTCACCACAACACACACACACACAAGCAGTCACCATAACACACACACACACAAGCAGTCACCATAACATACACAGGCAGTCACCATAACACACCCAAGCAGTCACCACAACACCCAAGCACAAGCAGTCACCACAACACACACACAAGCAGTCACCACCACACCCAAGCAGTCACCTCCACACACACACAAGCAGTCACCACCACACACACACAAGCAGTCACCTCCACACACACACAAGCAGTCACCTCCACACACACACAAGCAGTCACCACCACACAAGCAGTCACCACCACACACACACAAGCAGTCACCTCCACACACACACAAGCAGTCACCACAACACACACACAAGCAGTCACCTCCACACACACACAAGCAGTCACCTCCACACACACACAAGCAGTCACCTCCACACACACACAAGCAGTCACCACCACACACACACAAGCAGTCACCTCCACACACACACAAGCAGTCACCATAACACACACAAGCAGTCACCTCCACACACACACAAGCAGTCACCACAACACACACACAAGCAGTCACCTCCACACACACACAAGCAGTCACCATAACACACACAAGCAGTCACCTCCACACACACACAAGCAGTCACCACCACACACACACAAGCAGTCACCTCCACACACACACAAGCAGTCACCATAACACACACAAGCAGTCACCTCCACACACACACAAGCAGTCACCTCCACACACACACAAGCAGTCACCACAACACACACCCAAGCAGTCACCACCACACACACACAAGCAGTCACCTCCACACACACACAAGCAGTCACCATAACACACACAAGCAGTCACCTCCACACACACACAAGCAGTCACCTCCACACACACACAAGCAGTCACCATAACACACACAAGCAGTCACCTCCACACACACACAAGCAGTCACCACCACACACACACAAGCAGTCACCACAACACACACCCAAGCAGTCACCACCACACACACACAAGCAGTCACCTCCACACACACACAAGCAGTCACCATAACACACACAAGCAGTCACCTCCACACACACACAAGCAGTCACCTCCACACACACACAAGCAGTCACCACAACACACACACAAGCAGTCACCACAACACACACACAAGCAGTCACCACAACACACACACAAGCAGTCACCACAACACACACACAAGCAGTCACCTCCACACACACACAAGCAGTCACCACAACACACACACAAGCAGTCACCACAACACACACACAAGCAGTCACCACCACACCCAAGCAGTCACCACAACACACACACAAGCAGTCACCACAACACACACACAAGCAGTCACCACCACACACACACAAGCAGTCACCACCACACACACACAAGCAGTCACCACCACACACACACAAGCAGTCACCACCACACACAAGCAGTCACCTCCACACACACACAAGCAGTCACCACCACACACAAGCAGTCACCTCCACACACACACAAGCAGTCACCACCACACACAAGCAGTCACCTCCACACACACACAAGCAGTCACCACAACACACACAAGCAGTCACCACCACACAAGACAGCCAAAGACCAGAGTGCACCAAAACCAAAGCAAGCACCCAACTCAACCACACAACAGCAGAACACTGCCGCATGCAGCACACCGTTCCATCAAACCAGTATCTCTAGATAGGAGAATAGATTGAACTTAACATACGCTAGAAAAAAAATCAACTTTATAGCTGCATCTTCCATGCTAAGGTCAGACGCCCACCTCACCTGCTTTAGTAAGGTCAATAAAGCTCTCATAGCTCCCTGGCTTACGCTCCTGAGCACTTTAGTAAGGTCAATAAAGCTCTCATAGCTCCCAGGCTTACGCTCCTGAGCACTTTAGTAAGGTCAATAAAGCTCTCATAGCTCCCTGGCTTACGCTCCTGAGCACTTTAGTAAGGTCAATAAAGCTCTTACAGCTCCCTGGCTTACGCTCCTGAGCACTTTAGTAAGGTCAATAAAGCTCTCATAGCTCCCTGGCTTAAGCTCCACAGCACTTTAGGGCATGACGTGCTCACTTCTCTCCTAAATATATAGAACTCAGAAAACACTGAAATAACCTGAGCCGGTCGGCCGAGCGGACAGCAGCTGGACTTGTGATCCTGTGGTCCTGGGTTCGATCCCAGGCGCCGGCGAGAAACAATGGGCAGAGTTTCTTTCATCCAACGCCCCTGTTACCTAGCAGTAAAATAGGTACCTGGGTGTTAGTCAGCTGTCAAGGGCTGCTTCCTGGGGGTGGAGGCCTGGTCGAGGACCGGGCCGTAGGGACACTAAAGCCCCGAAATCGTCTCAAGATAACCTCAGTTAAGGTGATCTTAAGTTGTATATTGGATGTAGTTAATCAAAACTGTTAAAAAAAAAGTGTTTTTAGCTTCTGTCCAATTGTGAACACCTGCAAGTCTTGTTATTGTCCAACAGTGAATGTCTACAAGCCAGAAACACCTGTAGACTTGTACACAATCAGGTACTTGTAGGTGTTACCAGCTTAACTCATGTGCTCTCATCCCCTGTGTTATCATGCCCTCGCTATCATGCCGTCTACACCTCCTTCTACCTCTCCCTTCACCTCCTACATTCGGCTTTATCAATCTTCTAAACAATTTTTTGGTGAACGTTCTTTTCTAATTAAAGACAATAAGTTGCTTTTCTTCTTGGACTGTTGGCTTCTTAGCTCCATCATCGTTCATCCATTTTATTTTGTATAGTATTCCACATTATCCTGTTCCATGTTATACCTTCCTCCTCTCCTATCCTGTCTTTATCCCTTTCCCTCTCTCTATCCTTCCATCCCTACCTGCTCCTGTCTATCCTCTCCCATCTCATATTCCCTTTTTGCATATTCACCATTAGCTTCTCCCGACCTGCATTTAACACACTTCTATCAGACATTCTTCCTACTCTCTCTCTCTCTCTCTCTCTCTCTCTCTCTCTCTCTCTCTCTCTCTCTCTCTCTCTCTCTCTCTCTCTCTCTCTCTCTCTCTCTCTCTCTCTCCTTCCCTTCCACATTATTCGTCCCCGCTTCTTCTCTCACAAACTCCACACAACTCGAAATTAGCGCACAGCTGGGGATAAATGTGCATTATTAACACAGACTTACATAAATCAACAGTATATTTTTCCCAAGTCTGCTGCTGCTGCTTCATCACGGGTTCCAAGTGCAGCAAACAAGATGTATTTACACTTAGAATAGACTCAGAAACTGTCGTGAGTTTAAGGCAAATTTGTTAACTTTTGTTATAAAGGCAGAGGTATTTCCTGGTCCAATATGTGTGTGTGAGTGTTTTGTTTGCTAACAGCTCAATTTGACTTTTAATTTTAGACCTGCCAACCATAGGCGAAAACAGTCAATTTTGATCATTCACATCTGCAAATTGTATACTCTCTGAATATAACAAAAATTCCAATGATTGTGAAGGAAATATAAACGTTTTCATGTGTGAATAACTAGAAAAAACATTAGGACACCGACCCAAGGTGTGTTTAAGGAGAATAGTTCAACTTGTCTTCAAGGGAAAGTAGTCCTAACCTGTCTTCAAGTGAAAGTAGAAATAGAAAGTAGAAAAAAAACTAATTTCTTAGATAACGAGTTTTCAAAGCTAGGCTGTGGGAAAAACATTAGACAAAGTTAAAATCTCTTTTCCATGACATCTTGCTTGGTTGCCCCTTCATATGACAACTAAATTATTTCAGGATGAAATTAAAATTTCGCTCAGTGAAATCAGGCTATGGAAAATATTAGGCTATGATTGGCAACTCTCTGAACATACATGTGGCTCCAATCTCGTTGTTGATGATTTCTGTAGATGAACTCAACAATATAAGAAAAAGTTGGAGTCTTGGGAAAACTATCGGGGATGTTTTAAAACCAAATTCTATGGTTTGTTTTCATTGTGATTTGGGAAGGTTTTCGTCCTCTCAGGCTCTGGTTCGTTTGAAAATGAGTTTTGAGGCTGGGGACGTAAGAAATGACCTAGATGTTCATTTGGTGGCTGTATTATATTATAGGCTAGTAAATAAATCTAGAACATAAAGCAAGTAAATAAGACTCGCACATAAAGCTACTAAACACGACTAGCACATAAAGCTATTCGAATGACACAAAGTAGAATCAATGCGAACATAAGAATGCACATGGCAGTGATAAATCTTAGCTACACTGCATTTTTAATCCCATCAATATGTGGTCCCAGTTGACCTCCTACACCCGAGAGAACTCCCCATCTTCCCCTACCACCTGCACCTCTCCTCTGACACCCCCCCACACACCCCACACCCCTCTTCCCTCTACCCACAAGCAATCCTAAGCAAGAGGTAAAAGTCAATACCGGAAGGCTAGCTTCCAGCGACCCAAAATGCAGGGAATACATTGGCCATGTAGACTACTCAGTGATATGTGGGGACGGTGGACTCCCAACACGGAGTCCACCGCACATGCTTAATAAGCTTATTGCGGGTATGTTGGGGGTGATTGTGATAGGTGTTGATGTAGTGGGTAATAGATGTTGGTAGGTTGGGAGTTAGGTGTTTGTATGCTGGGGACACACACACACACACACACACACACACACACACACACACACACACACACACACACACACACACACACACACACACACACACACACACGCACGCACGCACGCGCACGCACACACAAAGTTGCGACGCAAAGTTGATGAGAAGAGTTCTGACAGATGAGGATTGATTGCAGGATCCTCCAAGAGGACCTGAACAGGTTGCAGAGATGGTCAGAGAAATGGCTACTGGAATTCAACACGAGCAAATGTAAAGTTATGGAAATGGGACTAAAAGATAGGAGACCAAAGGGACAGTAAACAATGAAGGGGAACAGCCTACCTGTGACGACGCGTGAAAGAGACCTAGGGGTGGACGTAACACCTAATCTATCTCCTGAGGCACATATAAATAGGATAACGACAGCAGCGTACTCTACACTGGCAAAAGTTAGAACATCATTCAGAAACCTAAGTGAGGAGGCATTTAGGGCGCTTTACACTGCCTACGTGAGGCCAGTCTTAGAGTATGCCGCCTCATCATGGAGTCCCCATCTGAAGGAGCATATAAGGAAACTGGAAAAGGTTCAGAGGTTTGCAACGAGACTAGTCCCAGAGTTACGATTGATGGGGTATGAGGAGCGCCTGAGGGAACTGTGCCTTACGACACTAGAAAGAAGAAGGGAGAGGGGGGGACATGATAGGAACGTATAAAATACTCAGGGGGATTGACAGAGTGGACATAGACGAAATGTTCACACGGAATAGTAACAGAACGAGGGGACATGGGTGGAAGCTGGAAACTCAGATGAGTCACAGGGATGTTAGGAAGTTTTCTTTTAGCGTGAGAGTAGTGGGAAAATGGAATGCACTTAAGGAATAGGTTGCGGAAGCAAATTCAATTCATAATTTTAAAACCAGGTATGATAGGGAAATAGGACCATAGTCATTGCTGTAAACAACCGATGCTCGAAAGGAGGGATCCAAGAGTCAATGCTCGATCCTGCAGACACAACTAGGTGAGTACAATTAGGTGAGTACACACACACACACACACAAACCAAGCAACCTTGGAGGAATTTGACCTCACCAGTGATGAGGTCAAAAGGTGTCTGCTGGAGCTGGATGTGACAAAGGCTGTTGGGCCTGATAGAATCTCACCATGGATACTAAAGGAAGGGGCAGAAGCACTAAGTGTGCCACTCTCTATGGTGTATAACAGGTCACTGGAAACAGGAGACTTACCAGAAAGTTGGAAGACAGCTAACGTGGTCCCAATATACAAAAAGGGTGACAGGCAAGAGGCACTGAATTACAGGCCAGTTTCCTTAACTTGTATACCATGCAAGGTGCTGGAGAAGATCGCGAGGAAAAGGCTCGTAGAGCATCTGGAGGGAAATAACTTTGTAACGCACCACCAACATGGGTTCAGAGATGGTAAATCGTGCCTCACAGGTTTAATAGAATTTTATGACCAGGCAACGAAAATTAGGCAGGAAAGAGAAGGGTGGGCCGACTGCATTTTCCTGGATTGCCAAAAAGCCTTTGACACAGTACCCCATAAAAGGCTGTTAAAAAAGTTGGAGCAACAGGCAGGAGTAAAAGGGAAGGTGCTCCAGTGGATAAGGGAGTACTTAAGCAACAGAAAACAGCGAGTAACGGTGAGGGGGAAGACATCAGAGTGGC
>NC_091190.1:21085673-21118173 GCF_040958095.1 Procambarus clarkii | reverse complement strand
CCCTCTGCTGGGACGCCCAACTTCCCAGGTTAAAGGTGTGCTGGTCCCATCCTCAGGTTGAGTCTCCAATCTATAGTATCTCAACGCCGTGGCACCACCGCATGTCCACGAGGGCACAGGTCCTCCTGCGGCAGGAGTATCCTGGCTTCACCGGCGGCAGCGGTACAGGTACTGAGTCGCCGGCGGAAGACTTACGCCTTACTCTTCCCGGATTAACCTGTCATTAGAGGAAATTCGAGCGCCTTTTTATTATTTTTACTGGCATGATATTTTGCGTATGGAGGGTGATATACCAGCAGGCAGGGATATATGTGAGTGTGTTGGTGACACGCACACGTGTGGCTAGTGGCGGTGGACTAGTTGACCCGCACACACCCTCCAAACACACACACACACACACACACACACACACACACACACACACACACACACACACACACACACACACACACACACACACACACACACACACACACACACACACACACACACACACACACACACACACACACACATACACACACACACACACACACACACACACACACACAACTGAAGGAATGGTCGAACAAATGGTTGTTAGAGTTTAACCCAACCAAATGTAATGTAATGAAGATAGGTGTAGGGAGCAGGAGGCCAGATACAAGGTATCATCTGGGAGAGGAAATTCTTCAGGAGTCAGAGAAGGAAAAAGACTTGGGGGTTGATATCACGCCAGACCTGTCTCCTGCAGCACATATCAAGCGGATAACATCAGCGGCATATGCCAGGCTGGCCAACATACGAACGGCATTCAGAAACTTGTGTAAAGAATCATTCAGAACTTTGTATACCACATATGTCAGGCCAATCCTGGAGTATGCAGCCCCAGCATGGAGTCCATATCTAGTCAAGGATAAGACTAAACTGGAAAAGGTTCAAAGGTTTGCCACCAGACTAGTACCCGAGCTGAGAGGTATGAGCTACGAGGAGAGACTACGGGAATTAAACCTCACTTCGCTGGAAGACAGAAGAGTTAGGGGGGACATGATCACCACATTCAAGATTCTGAAGGGGATTGATAGGGTAGATAAAGACAGTCTATTTAACACAAGGGGAACACGCACAAGGGGACACAGGTGGAAACTGAGTGCCCAAATGAGCCACAGAGATATTAGAAGGAACTTTTTTAGTGTCAGAGTGGTTGACAAATGGAATGCATTAGGGGGTGATGTGGTGGAGGCTCACTCCATACACAGTTTCAAGTGTAGATATGACAGAGCCCGATAGGCTCATGAATCTGTACACCTGTTGATTGACGGTTGAGAGGCGGGACCAAAGAGCCAGAGCTCAACCCCCGCAAACACAACTAGGTGAGTACAACTAGGTGAGTACACACACACACACACACACACACACACACACACTTGCAATGAACGGAGCTGTGTTCGATTCCCGGAACACAGAAGCATATAAAATTTTTTTTAACCTGATGTCTATGTTCACCTGAGAATAAAAGAATAGATATCTAGGAGTTAGTCACCTGTTGAGGGCTGCATCCCAGCGACATTAGTACATCAGACAACCAAGTGAGAAAGGCGGGGCCCAAAAGCTAAATGCTTGGTCCTGCTGGCCCAAATCGTAAAATACTCACACACACAATGACAAATTAAGGTGAAGCCCCACAGCTAGATTTCCCCTCATGTAGACGAGGCAATTAGGCAAGCACAAATAGGTAACCGCACGCACCTGGCAGGAGTAACCGCACGCACCTGGCAGGAGTAACCGCACGCCCCTGGCAGGGGGGTAACCGCACGCCCCTGGCAGGGGTAACCGCACGCCCCTGGTAGGGGTAACCGCACGCCCCTGGCAGGGGTAACCGCACGCCCCTGGCAGGGGTAACCGCACGCCCCTGGCAGGGGTAACCGCACGCACTAGGCAGAAGTAACCGCATGCACCAGGCAGAAGTAACCGAACGCACCAGGCAGAAGTAACCGCACGCCCCTGGCAGAAGTAACCGCACGCACCAGGCAGAAGTAACCGCATGCACCAGGCAGAAGTAACCGCACGCACCAGACAGCAGTAACCGCACGCAACAGGCAGAAGTAACCGCATGCACCAGGCAGAAGTAACCGCACGCACCAGGCAGAAGTAACCGCACGCACCAGACAGCAGTAACCGCACGCACCAGGCAGAAGTAACCGCACGCACCAGACAGCAGTAACCGCACGCACCAGGCAGAAGTAACCGCACGCACCAGGCAGAAGTAACCGCACGCACCAGGCAGAAGTAACCGCACGCACCAGACAGAAGTAACCGCACGCACCAGGCAGAAGTAACCGCACGCACCAGACAGAAGTAACCGCACGCACCAGGCAGAAGTAACCGCACGCACCAGGCAGAAGTAACCGCACGCACCAGGCAGAAGTAACCGCACGCACCAGGCAGGGGTAACCGCACGCACCAGGCAGAAGTAACCGCACGCACCAGGCAGAAGTAACCGCACGCACCAGGCAGGGGTAACCGCACGCACCAGGCAGAAGTAACCGCACGCACCAGGCAGAAGTAACCGCACGCACCAGGCAGGGGTAACCGCACGCACCAGGCAGAAGTAACCGCACGCACCAGGCAGAAGTAACCGCACGCACCAGGCAGGGGTAACCGCACGCACCAGGCAGAAGTAACCGCACGCACCAGGCAGAAGTAACCGCACGCCCCTCAAGACACTAGAACAAGCCCTATACGACCGTACTTACTCCAAGTTAACACATCAACTACTGGAAGGCCCCAGTGCGTCGACGCTTTGAATCACTTGACAAAATATCCGATGAAAATAGTAGGCCTCTTAGAGACCCACTTCCGGTGATGAAATGATGGTGAGGAATTGTAGGGGGATGATTAGCTTGGTGGTGGGCGATGATTAAGAGATGATTAGGTACTGATGATTAGATTCCAAGTACCGCAGCGAAAGAGAGAGAGAGAGAGAGAGAGAGAGAGAGAGAGAGAGAGAGAGAGAGAG
Organism: Procambarus clarkii; assembly: GCF_040958095.1. Classification (NCBI taxonomy): domain Eukaryota; kingdom Metazoa; phylum Arthropoda; class Malacostraca; order Decapoda; family Cambaridae; genus Procambarus; species Procambarus clarkii. The sequence goes on along the minus strand of NC_091190.1, from coordinate 21,115,175 downwards.
AGAGAGAGAGAGAGAGAGAGAGAGAGAGAGTGCGTCTGTGTGTGTGTGTGTGTGGCAGTAATTGTCAGGATCAGCTCTACTAATCCACACTTCATGAGAGGTTAGAGACGATAATGCGTCGTCCGATTAGGAAGGCTTAACCCCAGCGTCTCGGCCGTCTTCCCCCCCGCCTGGTGTACTCACCTAATTGTACTCACCTAATTGTGCTTGCGGGGGTTGAGCTTTGGCTCTTTGGTCCCGCCTCTCAACTGTCAATCAACTGGTGTACAGATTCCTGAGCCTACTGGGCTCGATCATATCTACATTTGAAACCGTGTATGGAGTCAGCCTCCACCACATCACTTCCTAGTGCATTCCATTTATTAACTACTCTGACACTGAAAAAATTCTTTCTATCGTCTCTGTGGCTCATCTGGGTACTAAGTTTCCACCTGTGTCCCCTTGTTCGTGTCCCACCCGTGCTGAAGAGTTTGTCTTTGTCCACCCTGTCAATTCCCCTGAGAATTTTGTAGGTGGTTATCATGTCTCCCCTTACTCTTCTGTTTTCCAGGGATGTGAGGTTCAGCTCCTATAGCCTTTCCTCGTAGCTCAATCCTCTCAGTTCCGGGACGAGCCTGGTGGCATACCGCTGAATCTTCTCTAACTTTGTCTTATGTTTAACTAGGTATGGACTCCAGGCTGGAGCTGCATACTCCAGGATTGGTCTTACATAAGTGGTATACAGGGTTCTGAAAGATTCCTTACACAAGTTTCTGAAGGCAGTTCTTATGTTGGCCAGTCTAGCATATGCCGCTGATGATATTCTTTTGATGTGGGCCTCTGGGGACAGGTTCGGTGTGATATCAACCCCCAGATCCTTCTCTCTATTTGATTCTTGCAGGATTTCCCCTGCCAGATGATACCTTGTGTTCAGCCTCCTGCTCCCTTCGCCTAATTTCATCACCTTACACTTTCCAGAGTTGAACTTCAGCAGCCATTTTCTAGACCATTCCTCCAGTTTATCCAGGTCCTGGTGTGGGCGGTGTGAGGTGAAGGCTGCCTCTCCCATACTTCCCCTCACGCCTCATTCACCTCACGTATACCAGCAGCAACAGCTTCAAGCTCACCTCATAATGCAACACATATAAAGGACAACAGCGTCAACCTCAACACTGTAGGACAGAAAATAAAAAGCGATTGGGGTTGAACACCCATGGAACTTCCTACCCGCCGAAGACATTTAGAAGCCGCAAGAATCTTTAGTTCAAATCTCAGATAGAAAAAATATAAAATCCCCTTCGTCAGTGGAAGGGATCTTGCCCTCTAGTCTCGACGATACCTTGCCCTCCAGTGTGTTCGTCCCTACAATACCTTGCCCTTCAGTCTGTCTCGACGATACCTTGCCCTCCAGTCTATTCCCGTTTTCCACCAAACTCCACTTTGTCAGACATTTATTTCTTTAGGTCACACTATTTCTTCATACTCACTACTGCTCAGTCCGTCGCATTCTTCACACCCTCTGGCGCTGCACAAGGGAAGGGAACTATCAGGGGTAAGCGCCAAGCCATTACGACTATATAGCACTAGGAAGGGGTCAGGATAAGGATTTGGGATGGGACGGGGGGAAGGAATGGTGCCCAACCACTTGGACGGTCAGGGGTATTGAACGCCGACTTGCATGAAGCGAGACCGTCGCTCTACCGTCCAGTGAATCGCAGCTCGTTCTTATTTCACAACGAATCTCGTCAAAACAATAAATCAACGCTAACAACGCTGATTAATAAAACGTTACTCTAGCACGTTTTGCCTGCTGGGTTAGTCGTCGGATTACAGCCATAGCGTTGTTTGGTCGACGGGCGTAGTTTAAGACTACTTCTTGACAGAATGTCACCGGCCATCTTGAATGACCCCAAGTATCGTTAGTGGTCCCAAGACTCCCCCATAGTTCATAAGGAGCCCAAAGACACCGGGTGCGCATCTCAGCGCTAGTACGACCTTCCCGGGTGTCACCGTAATTACTGGCTGCCAGAGCTGCCTCATCTACTTTGGGAGGCAGGGAGAGGAGGAGGAGGAGGAACAGAGATAAGAACGAAGGGAAGGAATGAGGAAGAGACGATAACAAAGCCGAGAAATAAAGCCACAGCATGTTGGTAATCACTAAAAGCTACATCTATCTTCCCTTCCTCCATGTCCTCCTTCCTTCGCATCTTTAAGTTTCCGATCACTTACCCTTTCTCTTAATTCCTCCCTCTTCCCTTCTTCATCCTTGTTCCCGTCCCACTCACCCCCTCCCTTCCCCACCTCTCTCTTCCACTCTCCCGTTAACACAAAACCCATTCTGCCGGTCCTTTGATGTTTACAGAAGAAGAAACATTACCAACTTATCCAGATTGGCAAATCCAGGCCTGAGGGCCAGGGATAAACCCATCAGACTGACAGCAACAGGTCTCTGGCTACGGACACACACACACATCAGCCCTGTTAGAGATCAAACACAGGGAAAACACCAGAAAAAGATTCTGCTTTGAAGAAGGTGAATAGGAAAAGAATGTGTGGGTAGGGAAGGGATGGTGGTGGTGGTGAAGGGTAGTCAGTGGTAGCTGAAGCTATTTGATTGTGGTAGGTGGTGGTGTTGGTAGGTGGTGGTGGTGTTGGGGTGGGGGTATCTTCCCAAACCACACCTGACTTCTTCCCCCCCTCCCTCATCTCCCTCACTCCCTGCACCCTAATCTTCCCCTCCCTCACCCCCTACTTCCCCCAATCTAACCCCTTCCCCCCAACCCCATAATTTGAAAATTCAGTTTTTACCTATAATTTTACCATATTTGTGTGTTCTCTCCATGTTCACAACATGTTCTCTGTACAACTTGTTACATATTATTCGTGTTCTCAGCATGTTCACTGCAATTTATATCTTCGCCTGTTTTCCGTCTTCTACGCATTCTCTTTCATATTCTCTACCATTTCCCCGCATGTTCACTGCGTTTATCGCATTCTCTTACATGTTCTCTCGTTCTTTAAAATAAAATGTATAATTGTTTCTGTCATTCAGTAAATAATTCATTGTTATGTATTATCAACCGCATTACTGATTGTCAACAAGTTACTACAAAGTATTTATACAGTCATTTATTTAGTTATTTACAAATTATTTATTTTAGTTATTTACAAATTATTTCTTTCAGTTATTTACAAATTATTTATTTTTGTTATTTACAAATTTAGTCATTTAAAAGTTATTTATTACAAATTATTTATTTTAGTTAGTTACAAATTATTTAATTGTAATTTATTTAGTTTTCAAATTATTTAGTTACAATTCATTTATTTACAAAAAGTATTTATTTAGTAGTTTATCAAGATTTATTTACAATCAACTACATCACTGTATTTCTTTATCAACTTAATATTTCTTACCAACACTGTTTTTAACTAAGATAACACTTCTCTCAACTCAAAATAGTCAAGTGTAACTTCTTTCAACACTTTCTTAACTATCATTATCCTTTATGGAGTAAGAAAAATAGTCAAAGGTAATTTCTTCATAATATTTTTTAAACTAATTACAGCGAGACATCTTTGCACATCAGATGACAATCGCATTCCCTCTTCGTGTAAGAAGGATTCTCTCAGAAACATTAAGAATACTCTTCGAGCATTAAAAGACTCTGTGATGTATTTACTTAAGAAGGATACTCCCCTAATCATCTTCATTCATTAATTAATCTCTCCAAGACCCCAGTAATACGTTCCAAGATCATTTAACATTTGTACTTTTCTAAGACATCTTTATGCTTCAAATGATTCTCACAGGTCATCTTCGAGCATTTAAATAATTTTTCCAAGACAGCAGTAATACCCTCCGATATAATTTAATTAACATTTGCCCTCTTTATATAAAATAATTACTTTATATAAAAGAATTACTCTCTATAACTTCTTCAAGCATTAAATAACACACTGTAACAAACATTGATCTTCATTCAATAAATAAATAGTCAATTGTATATTTTTTTTCATATTTTAAACTTATCATCACTTTTTATGTAGTAATAAAACTTACCAAGACATGTTATCATGTAGTCGTAAATAACTTTAAGTAATATATTAAACTAAACATATGCAACTTTATGTACTAATAAACTTATGCGTCGTGTATAAATGGGTAAAATTACTATCTTTTATGTAGTAACAGTTTTACTAAGACATTTACAGTCAAACTTGTTCATAACACTTATTATATCACACACACACACACACACACACACACACACACACACACACACACACACACACACACACACACACACACACACACACACACACATCTCTATTATGCCACTCAGAAAACACAGCTCTTCAAGTAACTAGTTCACTGTTACTTAACACATATGCATTTCCATTTATTAATTATTCCGTTAAAAATGTATTCTCTCATCCACTTTAATCTTAAACTATTCTCTGATCATCAATTCATTATCCTACCTAACTTGATTTACCTGTACTAGCCTATCCTATTGTAACTTCCCTATCCAAAGCTACTTACCCTCTTCTACCCGACGAAACTTACTCACCCCGACTTGACTTAACTTACATAACGTACCCTCACTTAACTATCCTACCCTAACTGATGTAACTTACTTGTTGATGTAATGATGATACATCAACATCATCATGTAATGATGATGTTGATGCAACTAACTCTTCTACCTGTCGTAACTTACAAAACCTAGCCTACCTAACGTAACTTACCCATCCTAACCTGACCTAACTTACATAACATAACCCACCTGACATGACTTACCCATCATGACTTGATCTAACTTACATAACCTAACTTACCTATCCTGATTAACTGTACTAACCTATCCTAATGTAGCTTACCTAACCTACCCTATCTGACGTCACTTTCCTATCCTGACATAACCTACATAACTTACCAAACCTAACTTACTTAACATAAACTTATTTAAAGCATCATCTTATTCTCTCTGAAACATAAAACTCTTCATTTACTTAACTAGACAAAACAATTTTACACTTACAGATACAAACTGAAACTTTCATATTACATTCGCAAAGTTATACAATTATACAAACTTATACAATTATACAAACTTATACAATTATACAAACTTATACAAACAATACAATATATATACAAATATACAAATTATATACAATTGTATTCAATTATACAAACTTACAATTACAATTACACTCGCAAACTTACACACATTTATACAACTTACACAAATACCCAGTTCACTATAACAAACATTCCTCCCACTACTGGTATGGGGTGGATAATGGGCTGAAATGGGTAGTATGTTGAGTAGTGGTGGGTGGTTACAGAGTGATAATGGTAGTGGTGAAATTGGTGATGGTGGGTAGTGGTGGGTGGTTAGAGAGTGGTAATGGTAGTGGTATTTTATGGTGGCAGATTGTGGTAGTGAACATACGCTTTGGTGGGTGGGTGGGGGGGGATGGATAGTGGTTGGTAGCGGCATTGGTAATGGGTGGTAGACAGTGATGAGTGGTATTTGTTTGGTATTTATTTGACTCTTATCCATAAAGAGTCTTTTGCAACGCCAGATCAAAGCAATCAAACAATCCTTACAGTTATTTGACTATTGACACCCCCTAATGACACTTAAATCTGCAATTGAAACATTTATACAATTTGGTTAAATACATTAAAGTTATTCCAAAGGAAAAAAAAATATAAAATACTCATACATGCCTTAAAATACATACATAGACAAGCCACACAAAATGTATACAATAGGCAAGCCTCAAATTACATACATATACATGTGAAGAATAAGTCCCAATAACGTGGATTGGGCTATTCACAGCTATACATGCACCAAAAATACATACACAAACTCCAAAATACATACATATACAAGTCCCAAAATAGATACATATATATGCTCCAAAATACATACATATACATGCCCCAAAAATACATACATATACATGCCCCAAAAAATTAAAAACATTAAGAAGCCTCAAAATAAATACACCAGTCCCAAAATACATACATACACACATACCCAAAAATAGTCACCTACACTCGCTCATGACATACTCTCACGACCTCGGGTATTCTTGGACCAGAATGTATATATATACACACCAAGCAATCTCCGTCAGGCGCGCGGAGTTAGGCTCATTCTTGATTAATGTCGCCAAGTCTGGGACGCCTTTCCTATTTATAAAAGTATTCTTGGACGGCGTATTTATGCAAAAAAAAAAGTTGGGGTTGTCTATTTTAAACAATTTAATTAATTGCTATAACCACTCTACAACAAAATTTCGGGAATGTGGTATTGTATAAATTGATTGTATAAATTAATTTGATATTACACCTTATGGTCGAGGTATATATAAATACCGAGAGGTATATATATTCGCCATTTTTCGCTGAATATACGTGATAGATATGTCCAGGACTAAAGTATACTTGCTGGTTGGTCAATAAGGTATTATATCCGTCTATATGTCCATCCAGAGGCTTTAAATAGTGATAAAGTTTAAATAAATACCAATCGGAGGTTCACTGATAAATACAATTCTGTGTCATACACAAACAAACTTAATTCCTTCCTTTCCCCGCCCGTCACATCCCAAATCCTTATCCTGTTCCCAACCACTTGGGCTGGACGGTAGAGCGACGGTCTCGCATCATGCAGGCCGGCGTTCAATCCCTGAACGTCCAAGTGGTTGGGCACCATTCCTTCTATCCCCCGTCCCATCCCAAATCCTTATCCTGATCCCTTCCAAGTGCTATACAGTCGTAATGGCTAGGTGACCGTCTCTTGAGTCCGTTCCCTTCGTCTTCAGACGGAGAGTATTGGAGGTAATGACTTCGTTACTAGTTCACATAGGATGAGATAACTACTGTATGACCCCCATAGGATGAGATAACTACTGTATGACCCCCATAGGATGAGATAGCTACTGTATGATCAACATTCAGCAAGTTATAAAGACCTTCACAACCAGTTACTTGTGTGAGACCTCGTGAGTGGTGGCAACAATTGCTACGCACGATCGCAAGACGTAACCACTGGTTGGTACAGAGACAACTTCGCTTCATGCAGGGCGGCGTTCGATCCCCAACGGTTCAGGTGGATAGGCTCCTATTCCTTCTATGTGCTACATAGCCACACTGGCATAGAAAACGCGGATGTTTGTGAGCCGCTACTTTTCGTAGCACCCTGTATTGTGTACGCTGGGGGATTAAAGAGGTAAAATATGGTATATTATATGATAGGGCGGGTTGCAGGATTATCTTATCTTACGAGGAAGGAGGAAAAACTTTAAGAGCTTGTAGCATTCATTAAGTCATCTCCAGAATACGCAGCCGCCACTGGCCAGGAGAAAGAGTAAGGCAGGCGCTGCATAATCAACTAGGGAAGGAACGGCGTGGATGTAAATCATTCTTAACACTTTGTGACCCACTCCTAGACGGGGCACTGTGATTGCTCTCATTATATTCAATCGTGATTTTGCTTTCTCCTTCACGTGCATGTGACAGGGACAAGACGCTGGTTGTCTTAACGCGAGGCCAGAGTTCAAGAAGTAGATTAGGAAAGTGCTTTAACTTGTGATAATTTATGAGTGAGCACCAAGACCGACATTATGGTTCAAAGTCGTATGAAAACTAAAAGCTACTTCACCCTTTCATGGTCTTGGTTAAACTTGACAGTATATGAAATAAATTAAGAGTTCATTGATTATAGCACAAATCTTCTCTATATTTCTTATGTTTTTAACTTTAGAAGAAAGTTGAAAAATAATTTTCCAAAGTAAATTTTTACAGTTTTATATTTATGGCGATGGTGAAGTCTATACTAGTTGTTGTTGTTGTTGTTGTTGTTGTTGTTGTTGTTGTTGTTGTTGTTGTTGTTGTTGTTGTTACAGATTCAGCTACTCGGAATAAGTTCCAAGTGCTATGGTGAGCCCGTAACTTACCTGACACAGGAGCGGGGCAAGTAGCACGGGCTATGGTGAGCCCGTAACTTACCTGACACAGGAGCGGGGCAAGTAGCACGGGCTATGGTGAGCCCGTAACTTACCTGACACAGGAGCGGGGCAAGTAGCACGGGCTATGGTGAGCCCGTAACTTACCTGACACAGGAGCGGGGCAAGTAGCACGGGCTATGGTGAGCCCGTAACTTACCTGACACAGGAGCGGGGCAAGTAGCACGGGCTATGGTGAGCCCGTAACTTACCTGACACAGGAGCGGGGCAAGTAGCACGGGCTATGGTGAGCCCGTAACTTACCTGACACAGGAGCGGGGCAAGTAGCACGGGCTATGGTGAGCCCGTAACTTACCTGACACAGGAGCGAGCCAAGTAGCACGGGCTATGGTGAGCCCGTAACTTACCTGACACAGGAGCGAGGCAAGTAGCACGGGCTATGGTGAGCCCGTAACTTACCTGACACAGGAGCGAGGCAAGTAGCACGGGCTATGGTGAGCCCGTAACTTACCTGACACAGGAGCGAGGCAAGTAGCACGGGCTATGGTGAGCCCGTAACTTACCTGACACAGGAGCGAGGCAAGTAGCACGGGCTATGGTGAGCCCGTAACTTACCTGGCACAGGAGCGTGGCAAGTAGCACGGGCTATGGTGAGCCCGTAACTTACCTGACACAGGAGCGGGGGCAAGTAGCACGGGCTATGGTGAGCCCGTAACTTACCTGACACAGGAGCGGGGGCAAGTAGCACGGGCTATGGTGAGCCCGTAACTTACCTGGCACAGGAGCGGGGGCAAGTAGCACGGGCTATGGTGAGCCCGTAACTTACCTGGCACAGGAGCGGGGGCAAGTAGCACGGGCTATGGTGAGCCCGTAACTTACCTGGCACAGGAGCGGGGGCAAGTAACACGGGCTATGGTGAGCCCGTAACTTACCTGACACAGGAGCGGGGGCAAGTAGCACGGGCTATGGTTAGCCCGTAACTTACCTGACACAGGAGCGGGGGCAAGTAGCACGGGCTATGGTGAGCCCGTAACTTACCTGACACAGGAGCGGGGGCAAGTAGCACGGGCTATGGTGAGCCCGTAACTTACCTGACACAGGAGCGGGGCAAGTAGCACGGGCTATGGTGAGCCCGTAACTTACCTGACACAGGAGCGGGGGCAAGTAGCACGGGCTATGGTGAGCCCGTAACTTACCTGGCACAGGAGCGGGGGCAAGTAGCACGGGCTATGGTGAGCCCGTAACTTACCTGGCACAGGAGCGAGGCAAGTAGCACGGGCTATGGTGAGCCCGTAACTTACCTGGCACAGGAGCGAGGCAAGTAGCACGGGCTATGGTGAGCCCGTAGTGGACTTACCTGGCACAGGAGCGGTGCTGGGAGTACAAGTCAGCTGTTTGTTGTTGTTAAAGATTTAGCTACTCAGGACGAAGTGTCCATGTAGCACGGGCTATGGTGAGCCCGTATACAAGTCAGCGGAAGCTACTCAATATATATAACCAAGAACAATGAGGTGAAGTAAGGTGTCGTAGGAGCCAATAGGCCTTCTACAGTTCCCTTACTTCCCCCGTGTTCTTATACTGGTTGGGGCTGTGCTTTAGATATTCTTCCTTGGCTTTGTCGATGGAGGAATGTACCTCAGTGTGAGCTGGTTGTTAATAGTCATTACCAGGATGCGATATCTCTGATGATGGTCTGGTTGTGTGTAGAAATGACATGTTCTTTGATGGAGCCTTGTTGTTGCGCGCATTGTTAAGCTCTTTGAAAAATACGTTTTTGTCTTGCCTATATATCAAGGCCGTTGGGGCTGACAGTCCGCAAGTAGGCATGTGAAGGTGTAGATAACATTCATCTCTTTCAAGGGGTTTGGCTTGGAGTCAGGAGAGTTTTTTATAAGCAAGTTGGCAGTCTTCTTGCTCTCGTGCAGTAGTCTGTTAACTTTATCATGTAGTTGGTGTTGGTGGGAGTCACGTTCCAGTCAATAATGTTCTTCACGACTCTTTCCTCAATTTTGTGTGCTGTGAAAAAGGCAATTTTAGAATAGTTTAATACGGGGGGCAGATTTGTAGTTCCATCTCAGGTCCTGTGGTTCATCTTCCTTTTAACAATATCTTTGACATGACCATTAGCGTATGCGTTATAAACTAGGATCTGCCTTACCTGGTTGACAAGGAACCTGCCGGGTTCCTTGTCAACCACTTTCCAAGTGGAGCTGTGAGCACGGTTGACATGGGCGTCGACAACAGTCTGCTTCTTCCTGTCAGAGCACTCATTACTAGCATTAAGGCACACTCCTATGTTGGTTCCCTTAGTGTAGACCGCAGTGTGAAAGCCTCCAGGCCTCTCCCAGACTGTTACATCTAGGAAAGACCTTTACCTTCACTCGCCATCTCATAAGTGAAACTTGGCACAGAACCTTGCTCGAGTGCATCCTTGAGCTGTTAGAAACACTCAATGTTAGGCCCTGCAAGACTCACAACATACAGTAGACGTCAGGTCTCAGGTCTATGTCAGCAAGGACTTTCTGCTCAACACTACCCATGTAAAAATGAACAAACAGAACACTAAGGACGGAACCCATAGCGACACCATGTATATATTTGTACACGAGACCACCAAGGCTCAGGAAAGGTGCTTAAAAAAATATCAGCCATATTTACTCAACAAAATATAACACGCAAACTTCCGCCATCAGTCACAAAAAATTCTACAAGCACAACTCCTGTGTGTGGTGTTGAAGTAGCCAGCAAAACATTCCCCCTACAACGAGCGATCCGTATCAGCCCCGCCAAAGACCATTTAGAATATCGAATTTAGCTGCAGGAATCCATAGTTGCTCTCACACAAGGGACCGACAGACCCGACACTCAGTGCACACACACACACACACACACACACACACACACACACACACACACACACACACACACACTCACACACACACACACACACACACACACACACACACACTCACACACACACACACTCACACACACACACACACACACACAGTTTCAAGTGTAGATATGATAGAGCCAAATAGGCTCAGGAATTTGTACACCTGTTGATTGACGGTTGAGAGGCGGGACCAAAAGAGCCAGAGCTCAACCCCCGCAAACACAACTAGGTGAGTACAACTAGGTGAGTACACACGGCCTTTGTCGCCGGTGTCTGCAACGGGCAACGTGGGTATTAGCCTTTGTGGTGAAAACGTTGACTTGAATGGAAGAGTCTTTGCAATAATGCAGGCCCCTGTAACCTCAGGAGAGGCCAAGTAAGGGAGACGGTGTATGGTTTATTAATGACATTGTTTGGTTTGGCTTACCTTCTTCCTGAAGCTCTTCCGGGTATGTGCCTCGAGTCTCGTATTGCAACGTGAAATTGTTTTAGCGAAATATTAAACAAATTTCCAAGTGGACGAACTTGACAAACGTGAGTGAACTTTTTGCTCGTGCACCGGACATTACCGTCAGTTATTGGTCTATCAACAAGCATACACATCTCTGACATACACATCCAGGTGTTAACATCCGTGGCATAAACATCCCCGACATACACCAAAGACATACTCATCCAGACATACACACTTCTCCGCCAAAATGGATAAATATGTCATGGAATCGTGCAGAGTCTGTCCATGGCACTTGTGACGGCAGCTTGCATGACAGGAAGAGTGGATCTCCCGCGTGCTCGCCCGTCTACTGCTTCAAATGTCAACCATTTCTGTCTGACTTTTGTTCCTCTCTCGTTCTGACGTCTCCATAGTTCACTGCCCTCTCCTGACGTCGCTGCCTCTCGCGACGTCAAACGATTAGAAATTTTCTTCACCTTTTGGTATTCACACGATTCCTGAGCTCCAAGACCACACACGTCTGTTGCTCTTCTCACACTATGTCTTTCTATAGTGACTTTGTCACAAGTTGGTCCCAAAATGTTCACTATGCGTTAAATAAACGTGTCCAGGCGATGTACCTCTTATCGGGGTTCCTATATATGACGTCTTACCCCCCCCCCCACTCTTTACACTCTCCCCTCCAATGTCAACCACTTGGGCTGGACGGTAGAGCGACTGTCTCGCTGCATGCAGGTCGGTGTTCAATCCCCGACCGTCCACAAGTGGTTGGGCACCATTTCTTTCCCCCGCCCCAAATCCTGACCCCTTCCCAGTGCTATATAGTCGTAATGGCTTGGCGGTTTTTCCTGATTCACCTCTCCAACACATGTGCTTACCCTACCCTCCCCCCACCCCACCGTCACTGTCCACACTGTCACTTCCACTATATGAGGAACGGAACAGAGGTAATTGTGTGTGTGCCGGGTAAGTCCACTACGGGCTCACCATAGCCCGTGCTACTTGGAACTTTTTGTTCCCAGTAGCTGAATCTATAACAACAGCAACAGATAGTTGTGTTCAGTAAGGTAGTTCGGTAACACACCTAGGCGACTGTAGACGAGAAAACTTCATATACACAAAATATACATATATTATATCAATATGTCTCATTGAATATGACCGCGTATTCTGTATTTACTATCATCTGGTTTAGGGCTTCTATCCCTCAAACTATTATTCTTGCATCAGGGTTTAGTTGAAAGAGGAGTTCTCCAAAACTCCTCTAATTATATAAATATAATTTATTATATAAATCTAAATATTTCTATAATATTTATTTTTTCCCAGTTTCACAAGGGCCTGCAGAAGACCCCCTGACTCTTTGTCATATCTGACTCGTCCTCCTTAATAAAGCGAAGGAGTGTTCCAGCTGCGAGAGCTCCTTTTGATCAGCTCCTTGATAAAAAGATGTGAATAATACTAATTGGACCAGTGTGTATAGCCCAAGGACTTAATTAAAGCGGATCACGGTGTTTATATTGATCCAAGCGCAGCACACCACCCAAATGGGAATTCTAAGAACAAAATTAACTTTTTTTTATTTAATTGAGATGTTTACAAATTGGATAATAACAGTAGAATTCCCCTTTTTTTGGAGGAGGTTACTTGTGTTACTTGAGGTTACTGGAGGTTACTTGTGTTACTTGAGGTTACTGGAGGTTACTGGAGGTTACTGGAGGTTACTTGTGTTACTTGAGGTTACTGGAGGTTACTTGTGTTACTTGAGGTTACTTGAGGTTACTTGAGGTTACTGGAGGTTACTTGTGTTACTTGAGGTTACTTGTGTTACTTGTGTTACTTGAGGTTACTGGAGGTTACTGGAGGTTACTTGTGTTACTTGAGGTTACTGGAGGTTACTTGTGTTACTTGAGGTTACTTGAGGTTACTTGAGGTTACTGGAGGTTACTTGTGTTACTTGAGGTTACTTGTGTTACTTGAGGTTACTGGAGGTTACTTGTGTTACTTGAGGTTACTTGTGTTACTTGAGGTTACTGGAGGTTACTTGTGTTACTTGAGGTTACTTGTGTTACTGGAGGTTACTTGTGTTACTTGAGGTTACTGGAGGTTACTTGTGTTACTTGAGGTTACTTGTGTTACTTGAGGTTACTTGTGTTACTTGAGGTTACTGGAGGTTACTTGTGTTACTTGAGGTTACTTGTGTTACTGGAGGTTACTGGAGGTTACTTGTGTTACTGGAGGTTACCGGAGGTTACTTGTGTTACTTGAGGTTACTTGTGTTACTTGAGGTTACTGGAGGTTACTTGTGTTACTTGAGGTTACTTGTGTTACTGGAGGTTACTTGTGTTACTGGAGGTTACTTGTGTTACTTGAGGTTACTTGTGTTACTGGAGGTTACTTGTGTTACTGGAGGTTAGTTGTGTTACTTGAGGTTACTGGAGGTTACTTGTGTTACTTGAGGTTACTTGTGTTACTGGAGGTTACTGGAGGTTACTTGTGTTACTTGTGTTACTTGAGGTTACTTGAGGTTACTTGTGTTACTGGAGGTTACTGGAGGTTACTTGTGTTACTGGAGGTTACTTGTGTTACTGGAGGTTACTGGAGGTTACTTGAGGTTACTTGTGTTACTGGAGGTTACTTGTGTTACTGGAGGTTACTTGTGTTACTGGAGGTTACTTGTGTTACTGGAGGTTACTTGAGGTTACTTGTGTTACTGGAGGTTACTTGTGTTACTGGAGGTTACTGGAGGTTACTTGAGGTTACTTGTGTTACTGGAGGTTACTTGTGTTACTTGAGGTTACTGGAGGTTACTTGAGGTTACTTGTGTTACTGGAGGTTACTTGAGGTTACTTGTGTTACTGGAGGTTACTGGAGGTTACTTGTGTTACTTGAGGTTACTGGAGGTTACTTGAGGTTACTTGTGTTACTGGAGGTTACTTGAGGTTACTTGTGTTACTGGAGGTTACTGGAGGTTACTTGTGTTACTGGAGGTTACTGGAGGTTACTTGTGTTACTGGAGGTTACTTGTGTTACTGGAGGTTACTTGTGTTACTTGAGGTTACTGGAGGTTACTTGAGGTTACTTGTGTTACTGGAGGTTACTTGTGTTACTGGAGGTTACTGGAGGTTACTTGTGTTACTGGAGGTTACTGGAGGTTAGTTGTGTTACTTGAGGTTACTGGAGGTTACTTGAGGATACTTGTGTTACTGGAGGTTACTGGAGGTTACTTGTGTTACTTGAGGTTACTTGTGTTACTGGAGGTTACTTGTGTTACTTGAGGTTACTTGTGTTACTGGAGGTTACTGGAGGTTAGTTGTGTTACTTGAGGTTACTGGAGGTTACTTGAGGTTACTGGAGGTTACTTGTGTTACTTGAGGTTACTGGAGGTTATTTGAGGTTACTTGTGTTACTGGAGGTTACTTGTGTTACTGGAGGTTACTTGTGTTACTGGAGGTTACTTGTGTTACTGGAGGTTACTTGTGTTACTGGAGGTTACTTGTGTTACTGGAGGTTACTTGAGGTTACTTGTGTTACTGGAGGTTACTGGAGGTTACTTGTGTTACTGGAGGTTACTGGAGGTGCGAGGATGGGTAACGGTGCAACCTGTCCTCCCAAAGCTATAAAACGTCAAGAAAACGATTACTTTAAAGTGTCCTCTCCTAACCTAACAGATTATAAACAACAGAGGACCCACTACGAATCACGAGCGCTGTCCGCTCAGCCGTCAGGCTCTCAGCGTACGGCAAGAATTACAACAGCTTGACTTTGGAACACCCAATGGTGGCAATGTTAGACTAATGTTGTTGTTTATTAATGAGACGCACTTTACGCGTGACTGATGGCTTACGTATTTCCTTGAGTAGTGCTCAAGATGATGTATGGATTTCGTTCACCTGCACTGCTCGAATCGCACCTCTCTAAATACCTCTAATTAACTGCCATTAGAACCTAATCACCTAAGTTACGCGTAATTACTCACTACATTCTAATATGAAGAAGGAGGAACTATCAAGATAAAGCGCCAAGCCATTACGACTATATAGCACTGAGAAGGATGTCAGGATAAGGATTTAGGATACGTTAGGTTATAACCTAATATTTGAGGAGAATACAAATTTTGAAAATGTCACGAGCTTTAAAATGGACGAATGTGTTCGGCCGCCGCTTGAACCAGCCTAGCCTGAGGACAGGTGGGATTTTTTTTAAGTAACCAGTGTGATTGGTTATGTGCACCCAAACTCCTGTTGGTACTGGGTATGTGCACCCAGACTCCTGTTGGTACTGGGTATGTGCACCCAAACTCCTGTTGGTACTGGGTATGTGCACCCAGACTCCTGTTGGTACTGGGTATGTGCACCCAAACTCCTGTTGGTGTTGGGTATGTGCACCCAGACTCCTGTTGGTACTGGGTATGTGCACCCAGACTCCTGTTGGTGTTGGGTATGTGCACCCAGACTCCTGTTGGTGCTGGGTATGTGCACCCAGACTCCTGTTGGTGTTGGGTATGTGCACCCAGACTCCTGTTGGTGCTGGGTATGTGCACCCAGACTCCTGTTGGTGCTGGGTATGTGCACCCAGACTCCTGTTGGTGCTGGGTATGTGCACCCAGACTCCTGTTGGTGCTGGGTATGTGCACCCAGACTCCTGTTGGTGTTGGGTATGAGCACCCAGACTCCTGTTGGTGTTGGGTATGTGCACCCAGACTCCTGTTGGTGCTGGGTATGTGCACCCAGACTCCTGTTGGTGCTGGGTATGTGCACCCAGACTCCTGTTGGTGCCGGGTATGAGCACCCAGACTCCAGCACCAAGCGGCCCGTGAGTATAGTGACGCCGGGTATCACACTATATTCATCACACACAAGGAAGGTGAGGAAGGAGACGGCTGTTGTAGAATAGAAAACAAATAAGTCATTTTAATAAAAGCAAGTCTTAACTAAACTGACACAACATAAAACTGACATTTTCCAAGAAAGAAAAAACACATTTGCATGAAAATGTGTGAAGTACAACGCCTCGAGCAGGGGAATAAAACATTGAATACGGGTTTTTTTCTCTAAAGTTTAAGTTGACTCAAACTTGTTCGGTGATGAAAGTTGGAAGGTGATGCCGTTGATTGTTCCATGTTTTATATATATATATATATATATATATATATATATATATATATATATATATATATATGTTTAAACTGGAAGACTTCTTGTCCTGATAGTTAATTTAACCCTTGCAAGAGTGTGACTAAATTCACTGTATTTGTGAGTTAGTGTATCGCTTAGAAGAGTAATGTTTATCAGGATAATTGGTCTGGTAATTGACAATGCAAGTGTTAATATTTTGGTCAGCTGTCTTCTGGGTTTGAAATACGATTACTTGGGCTCGTTTGGGCTACACAGGAGGGTAGAAGAGGAGACTTGAGACTCCTGTTTACACAGGCTCATTGTCCCATCCCATGACTCATTGTAAGCCTTATTGCGTGAGGCTTGGTACACTGAGGATATATATTACATTTTGTTGACCAGACCACACACTAGAAGTTGAAGGGACGACGACGTTTCGGTCCGTCCTGGACCATTCTCAAGTCACAATCGACTTGAGAATGGTCCAGGACGGACCGAAACGTCATCGTCCCTTCAACTTCTAGTGTGTGGTCTGGTCAACATACTTCAGCCATGTTATTGTGACTCATCGCCTGCATTACATTTTGATTTGTAAAAATTTCTGTCTGTAAAAGTGAGGAACTTGATAGTATGTGAGAACATATACCTATTTTTTATAGATTTGCGCTTCATATTTCCAATAGATACTCTTTTCAATTCTTCTGTGATCAAAGGCAAAATTCCACTTAAGTCGACTATACTCTATATGATGCTGCCAGACGAACAGGTACAGCATCAAGGTCCATAGTGTCCTAGGGCCAGATTCACGAAGTAGTTACGCAAGCACTTACGAACGTGTACATCTTTCCTCAATCTTTGACGCATTTAGTTACATTTATTAAACAGTTTACAAGCATGAAATCTTCCCAATCTACTGTTGTTATTGTTATAAACAGCCTCCTGGTGCTTCGGAGTTCATTAACTGTTTAAAAATTGTAAACAAAGCCGCCAAAGACTGAGAAACAGGTTCGTTAGTGCTTGCGTAACTGCTTCGTGAATCTGGGCCCTGACCTCCTGTTACAAGTAGATGAGAATAACACCACCAAGACAACAACATTGTATATACTCTGGGAAACAAGCCAAAGCAGGAGGCACTTTTTGGTTGCCATAAGAGATAAGTAAAGCATTTATGGTGTGTGAGACACTCGTGTTTGACAACACATTAATAAAACATACACACTTAGTACCACACTAAGTACCACTATGTGTCTCGGCTCTCACGACTACGCCCGACTCTTTGTATCGAGGGTGAAGATTTACACTCCTCCTAAGTATGCGTTAGGGTGTCTTCACCCTAACTGACCCCTGCACCACTCACCTCAGCCCTCACGCGCAGGCAGAACAGCGTGGAGAGCGCAGAACGTTGCAAATAATTCCCGTTGCTCCTTCAGACTCGAACCGACTTGGAGTTAACTTCCAGAAATGACCAGAAAACAGGTCAAGGGCGCCTCACTCGCGCCTGTCACGGAGCAGTCATTCGCTGGTGTTAACCTGTGTTAGTTCTCTTTACAAATCTTTAAATAAGTGAAAGCTGATTGGTAGAGCATCCTCACTCCGTGACGTCATATTAGCGCTCTGACTCCGTGACGTCATACCAGCAACGGCTATATCGCAGCCCAATCACGAGCGGGCTCGTTGACGTATGACGTCATAGGTATCACAGTAGCTCACATAGAGGTCATCCAGTATGACCAGTGAGGCCCCCACAAGAGGTCATCCAGTATGACCAGTGAGGCCCCCCACAAGAGGTCATCCAGTATGACCAGTGAGGCCCCCACAAGAGGTCATCCAGTATGACCAGCGAGGCACCCTCAGGAGGTCATCCAGTATGACCAGTGAGGCACCCACAGGAGGTCATCCAGTATGACCAGTGAGGCCCCCACAAGAGGTCATCCAGTATGACCAGTGAGGCACCCACAGGAGGTCATCCAGTATGACCAGTGAGGCCCCCACAAGAGGTCATCCAGTATGACCAGTGAGGCACCCACAAGAGGTCATCCAGTATGACCAGTGAGGCACCCACAGGAGGTCATCCAGTATGACCAGTGAGGCACCCACAGGAGGTCATCCAGTATGACCAGTGAGGCACCCTCAGGAGGTCATCCAGTATGACCAGTGAGGCACCCACAGGAGGTCATCCAGTATGACCAGTGAGGCACCCACAGGAGGTCATCCAGTATGACCAGTGAGGACCCCACAAGAGGTCATCCAGTATGACCAGTGAGGCACCCTCAGGAGGTCATCCAGTATGACCAGTGAGGCCCCCACAAGAGGTCATCCAGTATGACCAGTGAGGCACCCACAGGAGGTCATCCAGTATGACCAGTGAGGCACCCACAGGAGGTCATTCAGTATGACCAGTGAGGCACCCACAGGAGGTCATCCAGTATGACCAGTGAGGCCCCCACAAGAGGTCATCCAGTATGACCAGTGAGGCACCCACAGGAGGTCATCCAGTATGACCAGTGAGGCACCCACAGGAGGTCATCCAGTATGACCAGTGAGGCACCCACAGGAGGTCATCCAGTATGACCAGTGAGGCACCCACAGGAGGTCATCCAGTATGACCAGTGAGGCACCCACAGGAGGTCATCCAATATGACCAGTGAGGCACCCACAGGAGGTCATCCAGTATGACCAGTGAGGCACCCTCAGGAGGTCATCCAGTATGACCAGTGAGGCACCCACACGAGGTCATCCAGTATGACCAGTGAGGCACCCACAGGAGGTCATCCAGTATGACCAGTGAGGCACCCACAGGAGGTCATCCAGTATGACCAGTGAGGCCCCCACAAGAGGTCATCCAGTATGACCAGTGAGGCACCCTCAGGAGGTCATCAAGTATGACCAGTGAGGCACCCACAGGAGGTCATCCAGTATGACCAGTGAGGCACCCACAGGAGGTCATCCAGTATGATCAGTGAGGCCCCCACAAGAGGTCATCCAGTATGACCAGTGAGGCACCCTCAGGAGGTCATCCAGTATGACCAGTGAGGCACCCACAGGAGGTCATCCAGTATGACCAGTGAGGCACCCACAGGAGGTCATCCAGTATGACCAGTGAGGCACCCACAGGAGGTAATCCAGTATGACCAGTGAGGCACCCACAGGAGGTCATCCAGTATGACCAGTGAGGCACCCTCAGGAGGTCATCCAGTATGACCAGTGAGGCACCCACAGGAGGTCATCCAGTATGACCAGTGAGGCACCCACAGGAGGTCATCCAGTATGACCAGTGAGGCCCCCACAAGAGGTCATCCAGTATGACCAGTGAGGCACCCTCAGGAGGTCATCCAGTATGACCAGTGAGGCACCCACAGGAGGTCATCCAGTATGACCAGTGAGGCACCCACAGGAGGTCATCCAGTATGACCAGTGAGGCCCCCACAAGAGGTCATCCAGTATGACCAGTGAGGCACCCTCAGGAGGTCATCCAGTATGACCAGTGAGGCACCCACAGGAGGTCATCCAGTATGACAAGTGAGGCACCCACAGGAGGTCATCCAGTATGACCAGTGAGGCACCCACAGGAGGTCATCCAGTATGACCAGTGAGGCACCCTCAGGAGGTCATCCAGTATGACCAGTGAGGCACTCACACGAGGTCTTCCAGTATGACCAGTGAGGCACCCACAGGAGGTCATCCAGTATGACCAGTGAGGCCCCCACAAGAGGTCATCCAGTATGACCAGTGAGGCACCCTCAGGAGGTCATCCAGTATGACCAGTGAGGCACCCACACGAGGTCATCCAG
Source organism: Procambarus clarkii (assembly GCF_040958095.1). NCBI lineage: Eukaryota > Metazoa > Arthropoda > Malacostraca > Decapoda > Cambaridae > Procambarus > Procambarus clarkii. Next base: position 21,094,946 of record NC_091190.1, on the reverse strand, counting down.
TATGACCAGTGAGGGACCCACACGAGGTCATCCAGTATGACCAGTGAGGCACCCACACGAGGTCATCCAATATGAGCAGTGAGGCACCCACAGGAGGTCATCCAATATGAGCAGTGAGGCCCCCACAAGAGGTCATCCAGTATGACCAGTGAGGCACCCACAGGAGGTCATCCAGTATGACCAGTGAGGCACCCACAGGAGGTCATCCAGTATGACCAGTGAGGCCCCCACACGAGGTCATCCAGTATGACCAGGGAGGCCCCCACAAGAGGTCATCCAGTATGTCCAGCGAGGCCCCCACACGAGGTCATCCAGTATGACCAGCGAGGCCCCCACACGAGGTCATCCAGTATGACCAGCGAGGCCCCCACACGAGGTCATCCAGTATGACCAGTGAGGGACCCACACGAGGTCATCCAGTATGACCAGCGAGGCCCCCACACGAGGTCATCCAGTATGACCAGCGAGGCCCCCACACGAGGTCATCCAGTATGACCAGTGAGGGACCCACACGAGGTCATCCAGTATGACCAGTGAGGCACCCACACGAGGTCATCCAGTATGACCAGTGAGGGACCCACACGAGGTCATCCAGTATGACCAGTGAGGCACCCACACGAGGTCATCCAATATGAGCAGTGAGGCACCCACAGGAGGTCATCCAATATGAGCAGTGAGGCCCCCACAGGAGGTCATCCAGTATGACCAGTGAGGCACCCACAGGAGGTCATCCAGTATGACCAGTGAGGCACCCACAGGAGGTCATCCAGTATGACCAGTGAGGCCCCCACACGAGGTCATCCAGTATGACCAGGGAGGCCCCCACAAGAGGTCATCCAGTATGACCAGCGAGGCCCCCACACGAGGTCATCCAGTATGACCAGCGAGGCCCCCACACGAGGTCATCCAGTATGACCAGTGAGGGACCCACACGAGGTCATCCAGTATGACCAGTGAGGGACCCACACGAGGTCATCCAGTATGACCAGCGAGGCCCCCCACGAGGTCATCCAGTATGACCAGTGAGGGACCCACACGAGGTCATCCAGTATGACCAGTGAGGGACCCACACGAGGTCATCCAGTATGACCAGTGAGGCACCCACACGAGGTCATCCAGTATGACCAGTGAGGGACCCACACGTGGTCATCCAGTATGACCAGTGAGGCCCCCACACGAGGTCATTCAGTATGACCAGTGAGGCCCCCACACGAGGTCATCCAGTATGACCAGTGAGGGACCCACACGAGGTCATCCAGTATGACCACCCTAACAGCCGTAAAACACACTGACGAAACAAGCGGTTGGGACGCAACACACAGACAATCAATACCTTGCACAACACAGTTAATCAGCTGGATAATCCCACAAAGGATAATAATCATTAATCCCACAAAGGATAATAATGATTAATCCAACAACAAATTACCCGAGGCATCCAGCGTTATAATCAGTAATCAGCCATTCTGAAGCCTCAACGATAGTAATTAGCAGATGGTAATCCCGGGCCAAAGTTTTATTCAGAGCTCCTAAAGCTAATGAACATTTTCCGGAGAGGAAATACAAAATACATATCAATACATATCAATACATATCAATACATATCAATACATATCAAATATGTATACACTATTTTAAGAGACACATTCAACGATCGAGAGTATTATACTGTATTAATAGGGACTTATGGATCTAAAATCCTATTCATTATACAGGTAATTTGTTTTAGAGTTATTATTTACTGATATAATATGAATAAAGATTCCATTCACCTGGAGACATATTCACGAAGCAGTTACGCAAGGACTTACGAACGTGTACATCACTCCTCAATCTTTGATGCCTTTGGTTACAGTTATTAAACAGTTTACAAGCATGACAACTTGCCAATAAACTGCTGTTATTGTTATAAACAGTCTCCTGGTGCTTCGGAGCTCATTAACTGTTTAATAATTGTAAACACAGCCGCCAAAGATTGAGAAAAGATGTACAGGGGCCAGATTCACGAAGCAGTTACGCAAATACTTACGAACGTGTACATCTTTCCTCAATCTTTGACGGCTTTGGTTACATTTATTAAACAGTTTAGAACCATGAAAACTTTCCAATAAACTGCTGTTATTGTTATAAACAGTCTACTGGTGCTTCGGAGTTCATTAACTACTAATTAATTGTAAACAAAGCCGCCAAAGACTGAGAAAAGATGTACAGGTTCGTAAGTGCTTGCGTAACTGCTTCGTGAATCTGGCCCCAGGTTCGTAAGAGCTTGCGTAACTGCTTCGTGAAACTGGCCGCTGTATAATCAAGATTTTATAATAACGATTTCCACACTGACTGAGATCAACAAACATTCCTGTGGTTCGGTATTTTTGGGGTTCACTATTTTGGTTCGTGTTGCAAGGGCATCGTTGCTCTTACTTGTTTGATATGTATAGCTTTGCCCCGCTAACGTTAGTTCTATATATTAACAACTGTGTTTATTGTGTTAATATCTTACAAATATGTAAAGGATGATAGGGTGAAAGAAACATTTTACCCATTTGTCTCCGCCTCCACCGGGGATCGAACCCGGAACTTCGGGACTACGAATCCGAAGCGCTGTCCACCCAGCTGTCAGGCGCCCTGACATATCATTATATAATTTGTTGTACATTTCGCAATAGCTCATTCTAAAACTCTTTGTTTCTATCTTTCTGCTTTCTGGGAGTTCACAGCACTAGTGCTGCATATTCTAGGAATGGTCTGATGTACGTTGTGTGTGTGAAATATATCATATTTCCTACGAGGGGCCTACGTACCTACGAGGCCCCTACGAGGCCCCTACGAGGGGCCTCGTAGCCTGGTGGATAGCGCGCAGGACTCGTAATTCTGTGGCGCAGGTTCGATTCCCGCACGAGGCAGAAACAAATGGGCAAAGTTTCTTTCACACTGAATGCCTCTGTTACCTAGCAGTAAATAGGTACCTGGGAGTTAGTCAGCTGTCACGGGCTGCTTCCTGGGGGTGGAGGCCTGGTCGAGGACCGGGCCGCGGGGACACTAAAAAGCCCCGAAATCATCTCAAGATAACCTCAAGAAGATATTTACGTATTATGCTCATTAATTTAGCACATGTTGCTGGTATTACGTTCAGATGTGCTTCAGGTGTTGCGAACAGTGTCGTGTTCACCCAGCCAACAGTATTGTGTTCACCCAGCCAACAGTGTTGTGTTCACCCAGCCAACAGTGTTGTGTTCACCCAGCCAACAGTGCTGTGTTCACCCAGCCAACAGTGTTGTGTTCACCCAGCCAAGTGTTGTGTTCACCCAGCCAAGTGTTGTGTTCACCCAGCCAACAGTGCTGTGTTCACCCAGCCAACAGTGCTGTGTTCACCCAGCCAACAGTGCTGTGTTCACCCAGCCAACAGTGTTGTGTTCACCCAGCCAAGTGTTGTGTTCACCCAGCCAAGTGTTGTGTTCACCCAGCCAACAGTGCTGTGTTCACCCAGCCAACAGTGCTGTGTTCACCCAGCCAACAGTGCTGTGTTCACCCAGCCAACAGTGTTGTGTTCACCCAGCCAACAGTGCTGTGTTCACCCAGCCAACAGTGCTGTGTTCACCCAGCCAACAGTGCTGTGTTCACCCAGCCAACAGTGTTGTGTTCACCCAGCCAACAGTGCTGTGTTCACCCAGCCAACAGTGCTGTGTTCACCCAGCCAACAGTGTTGTGTTCACCCAGCCAACAGTGTTGTGTTCACCCAGCCAACAGTGTTGTGTTCACCCAGCCAACAGTGTCGTGTTCACCCAGGCAACAGTGTTCACCCAGGCAACAGTGTTCACCCAGCCAACAGTGTCGTGTTCACCCAGCCAACAGTGTTGTGTTCACCCAGCCAACAGTGTCGTGTTCACCCAGGCAACAGTGTTCACCCAGCCAACAGTGTCGTGTTCACCCAGGCAACAGTGTTCACCCAGCCAACAGTGTCGTGTTCACCCAGGCAACAGTGTTGTGTTCACCCAGCCAACAGTGTCGTGTTCACCCAGCCAACAGTGTTGTGTTCACCCAGCCAACAGTGTCGTGTTCACCCAGGCAACAGTGTTCACCCAGCCAACAGTGTCGTGTTCGCCCAGCCAACAGTGTCGTGTTCACCCAGGCAACAGTGTTCACCCAGCCAACAGTGTTGTGTTCACCCAGGCAACAGTGTTGTGTTCACCCAGCCAACAGTGTCGTGTTCACCCAGGCAACAGTGTTCACCCAGCCAACAGTGTTGTGTTCACCCAGCCAACAGTGTCGTGTTCACCCAGCCAACAGTGCTGTGTTCACCCAGCCAACAGTGTTGTGTTCACCCAGCCAACAGTGTCGTGTTCACCCAGCCAACAGTGCTGTGTTCACCCAGCCAACAGTGTTGTGTTCACCCAGCCAACAGTGTCGTGTTCACCCAGCCAACAGTGTTGTGTTCACCCAGCCAACAGTGCTGTGTTCACCCAGCCAACAGTGCCTGTGTTCACCCAGCCAACAGTGCTGTGTTCACCCAGCCAACAGTGTTGTGTTCACCCAGCCAACAGTGTTGTGTTCACCCAGCCAACAGTGTTCACCCAGCCAACAGTGTTGTGTTCACCCAGCCAACAGTGTTGTGTTCACCCAGCCAACAGTGTTGTGTTCACCCAGCCAACAGTGTTCACCCAGCCAACAGTGTTGTGTTCACCCAGCCAACAGTGTTGTGTTCACCCAGCCAACAGTGCTGTGTTCACCCAGCCAACAGTGTTGTGTTCACCCAGCCAACAGTGCTGTGTTCACCCAGCCAACAGTGTTGTGTTCACCCAGCCAACAGTGCTGTGTTCACCCAGCCAACAGTGCTGTGTTCAAACAGCCAACAGTGTTGTGTTCACCCAGCCAACAGTGTTGTGTTCACCCAGCCAACAGTGTTGTGTTCACCCAGCCAACAGTGTTCACCCAGCCAACAGTGTTCACCCAGCCAACAGTGTTGTGTTCACCCAGCCAACAGTGTTCACCCAGCCAACAGTGCTGTGTTCACCCAGCCAACAGTGTTGTGTTCACCCAGCCAACAGTGCTGTGTTCACCCAGCCAACAGTGTTCACCCAGCCAACAGTGTTGTGTTCACCCAGCCAACAGTGTTCACCCAGCCAACAGTGTTCACCCAGCCAACAGTGTTCACCCAGCCAACAGTGTTGTGTTCACCCAGCCAACAGTGCTGTGTTCACCCAGCCAACAGTGTTGTGTTCACAAAGCCAACAGTGTTGTGTTCACCCAGCCAACAGTGTTCACCCAGCCAACAGTGTTCACCCAGCCAACAGTGTTCACCCAGCCAACAGTGTTCACCCAGCCAACAGTATTCACCCAACCAACAGTGTTGTGTTCACCCAGCCAACAGTGTTCACCCAACCAACAGTGTTCACCCAACCAACAGTGTTGTGTTCACCCAGCCAACAGTGTTCACCCAACCAACAGTGTTGTGTTCACCCAGCCAACAGTGTTCACCCAACCAACAGTGTTGTGTTCACCCAGCCAACAGTGTTCACCCAGCCAACAGTGTTCACCCAACCAACAGTGTTGTGTTCACCCAGCCAACAGTGTTCACCCAGCCAACAGTGTTCACCCAGCCAACAGTGTTCACCCAGCCAACAGTGTTCACCCAGCCAACAGTGTTCACCCAGCCAACAGTGTTGTGTTCACCCAACCAACAGTGTTGTGTTCACCCAGCCAACAGTGTTCACCCAGCCAACAGTGTTCACCCAGCCAACAGTGTTCACCCAGCCAACAGTGTTCACCCAGCCAACAGTGTTCACCCAGCCAACAGTGTTCACCCAACCAACAGAGTTGTGTTCACCCAACCAACAGTGTTGTGTTCACCCAACCAACAGTGTTGTGTTCACCCAACCAACAGTGTTGTGTTCACCCAGCCAACAGTGTTCACCCAGCCAACAGTGTTGTGTTCACCCAACCAACAGTGTTGTGTTCACCCAGCCAACAGTGTTCACCCAGCCAACAGTGTTCACCCAGCCAACAGTGTTCACCCAGCCAACAGTGTTCACCCAGTCAACAGTGTTCACCCAGCCAACAGTGTTCACCCAGCCAACAGTGTTCACCCAGTCAACAGTGTTCACCCAGCCAACAGTGTTCACCCAGCCAACAGTGTTCACCCAGCCAACAGTGTTCACCCAGCCAACAGTGTTCACCCAGCCAACAGTGTTCACCCAGCCAACAGTGTTCACCCAGCCAACAGTGTTCACCCAGCCATAGTGTCCTACACACAAATCCTCTTTTCTTGAACATATTATTATGAGCTCTTCTAAGGCAGCAAGAATTTCCTCACTGCTTGAAGAATAAGCTCAAGATTCTTCACTGTTTAAATGTGTCCAGCATTTTTCACTGCTTGAAGAATGTGTCCAGCATTTTTCACTGCTTGAAGAATGTGTCCAGCATTTTTCACTGCTTGAAGAATGTGTCCAACATTTTTCACTGCTTGAAGAATGTGTCCAGCATTTTTCACTGCTTGAAGAATGTGTCCAGCATTTTTCACTGCTTGAAGAATGTGTCCAGCATTTTTCACTGCTTGAAGAATGTGTCCAGCATTTTTCACTGCTTGGGGAATGTGTCCTCCAACATTCTTTCTCTACCATGTGTCTTACAAAAAAATGTTATTCTCCACCTACTCGCAGTTCTAAAAAATATATATTTTTTCTATCTCACAATTCTTTAAAAGGAAGGGGAGGTAAAGAGAGAGAGAGAGAGAGAGAGAGAGAGAGAGAGAGAGAGAGAGAGAGAGAGAGAGAGAGAGAGAGAGAGAGAGAGAGAGAGAGAGAGAGGGAGAGAGAGAGATTTCCAACACATCATTTGCATTCTATATTCCATAATAAATTAATTTAACTTTCTTACACATTCTTCGTGGGTTCCCGAAACTAATCTGCATTCACGTATCTTTCAATGAGAGACAATACTGTTTGTTGTATTGGTGTTTCTACCTGTCTGTCTCTGTCTGTCTGCCTCTTTCTCTCTCTCTTTCTTTGATAACTGAAGAGTCATTCATGACCTTGTATACTACATATATCAGAACAGGTCAGGCATACAAGGCACCACTACTGTAGCGTCCTAATCTCATTACACACAAAACGAAGTTGAAAAAACAACAAACAGATTCGTATCTGAGATTCGTATATTGAGAGCTATGATTTAAAACAAGTAACTGACCCTCACATTCCTGGAAAATATAAAACTCTGTTGAGGCTTCATTACAATATATAAAATAATCAAAAGAACTGTCAAGGAAACGAAGAACGTACGGGTGGAAATTTGATTCAGAAAGAAGCGACAGAGACCTTAGAAAAAAAAGCGAAATCAGAGTAGTGAACAAATTGAATACGCTAAGATATGAGGTGATGAAGGCAGACTATAATCATAGATTCCAGTTTAGATATGACAGAGCCCAAACGTCTCGGTAACCTGTAAATAAGTTATTTACCGATTTACTGGTTGGACCAAAGAGCTGAAGTCTCTACCATATTCATGCTTAATTTGGCGAATAAATTGTTTATATATATATATATATATATATATATATATATATATATATATATATATATATATATATATATATATATATATATATATATATATATATGTATATATGTATATATATATATATATATATATATATATATATATATATATATATATATATATATATATATAAATATATATATATATTCTTACATTCTTATAGAGCTATAGCACGCATAGCGTTTCGGGCAGGTCCTTAGTCTTATTTATCCCTGCAATACGACCCGCCAAATCGTTTAATAACTAGGTACCCCATTCACTGCTGGGTGAACAGAGCCTACAGTTTAGGAATGGCGCCCAGTCAGTCCTCCCCCGGCCAGGATACGAACCCAGGCCATAAAAAGCTCGCGAAGCGCCGGGTGAATGTTTTACCACTGCACCACGGGCCAAGTGACCATCGTGCCTGTTCGAACAGGTAAACACCTTCGACAGTAATATCCCTCCAGGGTACAAAAACTATTTCTTACTGTGTTTTCCATATGAAGGCTTGGGCAAGGGTAAAGATTTGCACACACACACACACACATACACACACGCGCACACACACACACACACACACACACACACACACACACACACACACACACGCACACACACACACACACACACACACACACACACACACACACACACACACACACACACACACACACACACAAGCACTTAGTAAACAGTTGATTGACAGTTGAGAGGCGGGCCGAAAGAGCAGAGCTCAACCGCTGCAAGCACAACTACGTGAATCTACTTCTACTTTCTACACACAGAGTAGAAATACTCAAGTTCCCCAGATCCAAACAACCTCTTACCTCAAGTCTCTGTCCCCCCCCCCCCCCGCTTACTCCTTCTCTTTCTTCCTCTCTCTCTTTTCCTCAACATACTCCCTCTCTCCCTCTCTCCCTCTTCATCCCTCACCTCTCCAGCATGAGTCGCTGGACACGGACCGACAAACGACCAAAATATGGCCCACATCTCGAGCACATCAAGAAGGTAAATTTACCAGAAGATGGAAAACACCAGAATGATGGATCGTGTCCGGATGATTCTCTTTTTCCCCTTCACATTTTAACTCATTCTCTTCCACTCTCCTTCAAGCCATCTTATATCCCTCATCCCCCTATCCTTCACGAGGACCAGGAGGGTGAATGTCTTGAGTGAATGAGTGATCTGGGGTGGTCGGGCATGGCCTTGTTTACCCTCAACCCTCACGAATGCACAGTAATGAGGATGTGTGAGGGGGGTGAGAAGCCCCCCCTGAGGACCTGAAAGAGAGGCAGTTCTCACAAACCGTGAAAGAGAAGGCTCAGGGAGTTTATACACAACACTAAACTTGTCGTCTGGGGAATACGTAATAGCGCAAATATTGGGGGATAACCTTCAGGAACCTCACACACGAAAAGGAGATCTTCAGGACGTAATATGCATCTTATTTAAGACAAATTCTTGACCACGCTGCACCGGCATGGAACCTACACCAGAAAACCTAGTGCCCCTGTTCACCTAGCAGTAAATAGGTACCTGGGAGTTAGACAGCTGCTACGGCCTGCTTCCTGGGGGTGTGTAACAAAAAAAAAGATTTCTGGTCGAGGACCGGGCCACAGGGACGCTAAGCCCCGAAATCATCTCAAGATAACCTCAAGAAGATAACTGAGGGAACTCACCTCCAGGGGAAAAGATGCTGTGAGCAATTGAGAGCCAAACAAGCCCTCATGACGACGACCGGGC
>NC_091190.1:20923173-21078173 GCF_040958095.1 Procambarus clarkii | reverse complement strand
CCCTTCATAAACACTGTCAAAGAAGCAGAATCATCAAAGATGAAGTTCCCACACATTAAAATTGCAACTGATCACATAAGCTATGAAAGATTGCGTTTATACTTGATGTGGTAAAAGTCCGCTCCACCGTCCGCTCTGACACAGGTGCTTCTTCATTCCTCTCTGAACCAAACACTGACCATCTCTACGAACCTCCGTCCTCCTACAGGCATCTCTTCTCTCCCTCTCTCCTACACGCGTCTCTTCCCTTCGTCGCCAGCTCACTTTCCTCTACCTCTCGATTTTTTCACCTGCAAATCTCTCCTCACATTGAGGCTCTTCGCTATCCCTTCACACCCTTATGACGGTAATCCTCCCACCGCCTTACACCCACCCGTCCACCTTACACCCGCCCGCTCGTCCACCCTACACCGGCCCGTCCACCCTACACCTTCCCGTCCACCCTACACCCACCCGTCCACCCTACACCCACCCGTCCACCCTACACCCACCCGTCCACCCTACACCCGCCCGTCCACCCTACACCCGCCCGTCCACCCTACACCCGCCCGTCCACCCTACACCCACCCGTCCACCCTACACCCACCCGTCCACCCTACACCCGCCCGTCCACCCTACACCTTCCCGTACACCCTACACCCACCCGTCCACCCTACACCCGCCCGTCCACCCTACACCTTCCCGTCCACCCTACACCTTCCCGTCCACCCTACACCCGCCCGTCCACCCTACACCCACCCGTCCACCCTACACCTTCCCGTCCACCCTACACCTTCCCGTCCACCCTACACCTTCCCGTCCACCCTACACCCACCCGTCCACCCTACACCTTCCCGTCCACCCTACACCCACCCGTCCACCCTACACCCGCCCGTCCACCCTACACCCGCCCGTCCACCCTACACCCGCCCGTTTGGTAAGCCGATACTGGCTGTCAGCAAATCCCCTTCCTCGCCTCTCCTATCAATTACCAATATCCATTAATCTTTGAGCTGTACTTTATAATACAATTTAATGATCTGCACCTAACTCTTGCTTTCTTCATCCTCGTCTTATCTTAATGTTTCCTTTCTACGTGATTCTCATATTTCTCCTTTTTTACTCTCTCATATCTGTTCCTACTGCAAGTCTTCTTGGCTTTTCCCTTTATTTATTATTTTCTGTCCATTTAAACCTCATACGGATCTCATTTTTTATTTTTGGGGCCACGTTCCATATTTTCTTTTTACTCTTATTTCATCTACTTGAACTGGACGGTAGAGTGACGGCCTCGCTTTTTGCAGGCCAGCGTTCGATCCCTGATGGTGTAAGTGGTTGGGCACCGTTCTTTCACACCGTCCCTACAGCTCGGCGCCTCCTCCTCCTCCTCCTCCTCTGCCTTCCAAGTTCCATAGTCATACTGGTTTAGTGTTTTCTTCACATAATTATCTTCCCTGCCATTTTTATATCTTTATCTATTTTCTCTATCTCCCCATTGTGTTATTTCCACACGTCGATTAATAGGGATACCTGCAAAGGTTTCCCTGTGATTTTATCGTGTTTCTTTTCTTTTAAAGCACAAATGGTATACTAATTTATTTCCTATTTAAATTGGACAGGGCATACAAAAAGTGACTATTTTGTAGTTTCATGGTTATCGTGTAGTATGTTAAGTAAACGTCAGAATTACTTTAAGAGACAAAACTTATTTTTAACAATAAAACGAAGACTCTTATTAGCATTAGAAAGAGTAAACGCTTAAAGTTATTTATTAGTCATTTTAATATGGACAATAATTGACATTATAAATTCAAAGTTTGTGGTGACTCCCCAAGACCTGATCGCCTTGTTATTGAGGTGTCTCTAAATAGCAATAACTATAAAACCAAACCAAAACCTAACCTAACCTAACCTAACCTAACCTAACCTAACCTAACCTAACCTAACCTAACCGATTTACTATAAAACCAAACAAATAAAAAATAAATAAATAAATAAAATGTTTATTTAGGTAAGGTACATACATACAATAAATTTTTACAGAGATTGGTTGACTTATAGGTAGAGCTAGTACATACAATGCCTAAAGCCACTATTACGCAAAGCGTTTCGGGCATAAAAACGGCCAACCTACTCATGAAAAACTCTCCAGACACAAAGCAGAATGCCTTGAAGGAAACCAACGTCGTCTATGCCTTCAAATGCCCACTTGGAGAAAGTAAGCCCCAAAGAACTCAGTATATAGGCAAGACAACAACGTCTCTTTCCAGGCGATTAACAATGCATAAGCAACAGGGCTCCATTAAGGAACATATAATCTCCTCTCACAACCGGACCATCACCAGAGAAGTCTTAGCAAACAACACAGAAATCATCGATAGATACAGCGATAGCAGGAGGCTCGACATCTGCGAGGCACTACACATCAAAAAGTCAACACCAACAATCAACAGCCAATTAATGCACAACTATATTCTACCCACTTCAAGACTCCGAACCAATATAGAAGCATCAAGAGGAAGTATGGGCCAATAGGCCCTCTGCAGTTACCTCCATTCTTATGCTCTCATATCCAATTAATACTCATTGTTTAGTGTTCTGTCTTGAATTTGTCACAAGTTTGTTCACCTCATCCAAAACTGTTGCACCATATCATCTCACCCAAATGCGAGTATAAGTATGACGGATTAACGTGTTTACAGGTTACAGTTGTGTGTGTAAACTAAAGTCTTTGAAAATGTAATAAGTTATTACGAAACGCGTTCAAGCGTCGCGTCAGACTAGAAATAAAAATGAATTTTGGAGAATTGATTTTTCAATTACCATCGACAGTGAAAAGAAACAAGAAATATTGAGAAAATTCGTGTTAGAATTATTAATCTTACCCTTTCGGTCATATTTAACAACATATGTTTACAAGAAAGACTGCTACCAATATATATATATACACAGTATATATATATTACGTTCTTCTCCACTACCTTGCACGGTGTGCAAGTAGGGTGCATTGACCTGCAGCTTTGAGCCTCTTGCCTCTCTTTTAGTATACTGGGACATATCTCTTCTAGTATACTGGGACATACACTGATTATCTTCATGATCTTGTAGTTCCACTATTTTCAGTTACTGATCCTATACCATGATTAATAAAATGATTTATCATGTTATCAGTCAGCTGCCAGCACACAGCTCTCCTGCACCATCTCTTGGTACCCTGAGGGGGGCCATGACGTCTCTGTGGCCAGCGCTCGGGATTCGTAGTCCTAAGATTCCCGGTTCGATCTCCGGTATAGGCGGAAACAAATGGGCAGAGTTTCTTTCACCCTAATGTACCTGTTCATCTAGCAGTAAATAGGCACCTGGGGGGTTTTTACAGCTGCTACTGGCTGCTTCTTGGGGATGTGTAACAAAAAAATAGGCCTGGTCGAGGACCGGGCCGCAATCTGTTAACTACTTAGTCCTGTACCTATCTTGTTAATTTTATAGCAAACAATACCTGCTATATCACGGGCTCACCATAGCCCGTGCTACTTGGAACTTTTTGTTCTAGGTAGTGAATCTTTATATATACAACCTGCTATACCTGGATATCAAGGTAAGACCAGTGATGCCATCACAGTGACAAACCACTCACTGGAACAAGCACCAACCAGCTGTTACCTGTTGAACATACATGATGTATAATGACATATAACTACTCATAATTTGCTGATTAGTTTGCAGAGTTACATCTTAAGGACTGCATATTAGAGCAACAATTTCTAAACAGTAAAAAACGTAAATTATTCTTTATAGTATTTGGAAAGTGTTGACCTACCTTGAGGGTTACCTTGAGGTGCTTCCGGGGCTTAGCGTCCCCGCGGCCCTGTCGTCGACCAGGCCTCCTGGTTGCCAGGCAAAATAAAAATATTTCATCATTGGATTAAGCTTTACACAGAAGATAAACAAATGAAAACTTTGTGGAAATGTTTGATAACACGAACAGCAAATAAACTGCAATAAGACTCAACGCCCCTGAAGCGTCGAGCAGCATAATCTCATCCAGAATAATATTAAAAACTGTCGAATCCCTATTAGTCGCGGGGGAACCGGATTGCTTAAGTCCAGAGGTAAAGAACGGTGTTTAATCCCCTCACTGCTCCAAGCTTCCTGTTATTTATTGCTCTTACGGCTGCTGGCGCCTCATTCATGAGTACTGGGGTGGTGGTGCTGGCGCCTCATTCATGAGTACTGGGGTGGTGGTGCTGGCGCCTCATTCATGAGTACTGGGGTGGTGGTGCTGGCGCCTCATTCATGAGTACTGGGGTGGTGGTTCCTGGCGCCTCATTCATGAGTACTGGGGTGGTGGTGCTGGCGCCTCATTCATGAGTACTGGGGTGGTGGTTCCTGGCGCCTCATTCATGAGTACTGGGGTGGTGGTTCCTGGCGCCTCATTCATGAGTACTGGGGTGGTGGTCCTGGCACCTCATTCATGAGTACTGGGGTGGTGGTCCTGGCGCCTCATTCATGAGTACTGGGGTGGTGGTGCTGGCGCCTCATTCATGAGTACTGGGGTGGTGGTTCCTGGCGCCTCATTCATGAGTACTGGGGTGGTGGTCCTGGCGCCACATTCATGAGTACTGGGGTGGTGGTGCTGGCGCCTCATTCATGAGTACTGGGGTGGTGGTTCCTGGCGCCTCATTCATGAGTCCTGGGGTGGTGGTGCTGGCACCTCATTCATGAGTACTGGGGTGGTGGTTCCTGGCGCCTCATTCATGAGTACTGGGGTGGTGGTTCCTGGCGCCTCATTCATGAGTACTGGGGTGGTGGTTCCTGGCGCCTCATTCATGAGTACTGGGGTGGTGGTCCTGGCGCCTCATTCATGAGTACTGGGGTGGTGGTCCTGGCGCCTCATTCATGAGTACTGGGGTGGTGGTGCTGGCACCTCATTCATGAGTACTGGGGTGGTGGTCCTGGCGCCTCATTCATGAGTACTGGGGTGGTGGTGCTGGCGCCTCATTCATGAGTACTGGGGTGGTGGTTCCTGGCGCCTCATTCATGAGTACTGGGGTGGTGGTCCTGGCGCCTCATTCATGAGTACTGGGGTGGTGGTTCCTGGCGCCTCATTCATGAGTACTGGGGTGGTGGTCCTGGCGCCTCATTCATGAGTACTGGGGTGGTGGTGCTGGCGCCTCATTCATGAGTGTTGGGGTGGTGGTTCCTGGCGCCTCATTCATGAGTACTGGGGTGGTGGTCCTGGCACCTCATTCATGAGTACTGGGGTGGTGGTGCTGGCGCCTCATTCATGAGTACTGGGGTGGTGGTCCTGGCGCCACATTCATGAGTACTGGGGAGGTGGTGCTGGCACCTCATTCATGAGTACTGGGGTGGTGGTCCTGGCGCCTCATTCATGAGTACTGGGGTGGTGGTTCCTGGCGCCACATTCATGAGTACTGGGGTGGTGGTGCTGGCACCTCATTCATGAGTACTGGGGTGGTGGTCCTGGAGCCTCATTCATGAGTACTGGGGTGGTGGTCCTGGCACCTCATTCATGAGTACTGGGGTGGTGGTGCTGGCGCCTCATTCATGAGTACTGGGGTGGTGGTCCTGGCGCCTCATTCATGAGTACTGGGGTGGTGGTGCTGGCACCTCATTCATGAGTACTGGGGTGGTGGTCCTGGCGCCTCATTCATGAGTACTGGGGTGGTGGTGCTGGCGCCTCATTCATGAGTGTTGGGGTGGTGGTTCCTGGCGCCTCATTCATGAGTACTGGGGTGGTGGTCCTGGCACCTCATTCATGAGTACTGGGGTGGTGGTGCTGGCGCCTCATTCATGAGTACTGGGGTGGTGGTCCTGGCGCCACATTCATGAGTACTGGGGAGGTGGTGCTGGCACCTCATTCATGAGTACTGGGGTGGTGGTCCTGGCGCCTCATTCATGAGTACTGGGGTGGTGGTTCCTGGCGCCACATTCATGAGTACTGGTGTGTTGGTGCTGGCACCTCATTCATGAGTACTGGGGTGGTGGTCCTGGCGCCTCATTCATGAGTACTGGGGTGGTGGTTCTGGCACCTCATTCATGAGTACTGGGGTGGTGGTGCTGGCGCCTCATTCATGAGTACTGGGGTGGTGATGCTGGCGCCTGATTCATGAGTACTGGGGTGGTGGTGCTGGCACCTCATTCATGAGTACTGGGGTGGTGGTCCTGGCGCCTCATTCATGAGTACTGGGGTGGTGGTCCTGGCGCCTCATTCATGAGTACTGGGGTGGTGGTCCTGGCGCCTCATTCATGAGTGTTGGGGTGGTGGTTCCTGGCGCCTCATTCATGAGTACTGGGGTGGTGGTGCTGGCACCTCATTCATGAGTACTGGGGTGGTGGTGCTGGCGCCTCATTCATGAGTACTGGGGTGGTGGTTCCTGGCGCCTCATTCATGAGTACTGGGGTGGTGGTTCCTGGCGCCTCATTCATGAGTACTGGGGTGGTGATCCTGGCGCCTCATTCATGAGTACTGGGGTGGTGATCCTGGCGCCTCATTCATGAGTACTGGGGTGGTGGTTCCTGGCGCCTCATTCATGAGTACTGGGGTGGTGGTTCCTGGCGCCTCATTCATGAGTACTGGGGTGGGGGTTCCTGGCGCCTCATTCATGAGTACTGGGGTGGTGGTTCCTGGCGCCTCATTCATGAGTACTGGGGTGGTGGTCCTGGCGCCTCATTCATGAGTACTGGGGTGGTGGTCCTGGTGCCTCATTCATGAGTACTGGGGTGGTGGTTCCTGGCGCCTCATTCATGAGTACTGGGGTGGTGGTTCATGGCCCCTCATTCATGAGTACTGGGGTGGTGGTTCCTGGCGCCTCATTCATGAGTGTTGGGGTGGTGGCAATACACACACACACATATACACACACACACACATATATATATATATATATATATATATATATATATATATATATATATATATATATATATATATATATATATATATATATACAACTTTAGAACACTTTCCCACCAGGAGACTCGAACCCTAGCCAGCACAGAAGCCTTCCAGCAACTGGCATAACAGGTACGCCTTTACCCTCTCCACCACCTGCTCAGACCCTTAAAAGAGATGGTAATTTCGGAGTATTTAAATACCACAAAGATCACCACCTCCCAAGAGCACTAGAGCAAGTGAGGGGTCATTTAGACGTTAATTTCATCAAGTCCCTGTTAATATGGGAAGACACAGTGTCCATGCTTAAGGCACAACTCTCCTAAACACGAGAGTCAAGTATACAACTTTAGAACACTTTCCCACCAGGAGACTCGAACCCTAGCCAGCACAGAAGCCTTCCAGCAACTGGCATAACAGGTACGCCTTTACCCTCTCCACCACCTGCTCAGACCCTTAAAAGAGATGGTAATTTCGGAGTATTTAAATACCACAAAGATCACCACCTCAAAAGAGCACTAGAGCAAGTGAGGGGTCATTTAGACGTTAATTTCATCAAGTCCCTGTTAATATGGGAAGACACAGTGTCCATGCTTAAGGCACAACTCTCCTAAACACGAGAGTCAAGTATACAACTTTAGAACACTTTCCCACCAGGAGACTCGAACCCTAGCCAGCACAGAAGCCTTCCAGCAACTGGCATAACAGGTACGCCTTTACCCTCTCCACCACCTGCTCAGACCCTTAAAAGAGATGGTAATTTCGGAGTATTTAAATACCACAAAGATCACCACCTCCCAAGAGCACTAGAGCAAGTGAGGGGTCATTTAGACGTTAATTTCATCAAGTCCCTGTTAATATGGGAAGACACAGTGTCCATGCTTAAGGCACAACTCTCCTAAACACGAGAGTCAAGTATACAACTTTAGAACACTTTCCCACCAGGAGACTCGAACCCTAGCCAGCACAGAAGCCTTCCAGCAACTGGCATAACAGGTACGCCTTTACCCTCTCCACCACCTGCTCAGACCCTTAAAAGAGATGGTAATTTCGGAGTATTTAAATACCACAAAGATCACCACCTCCCAAGAGCACTAGAGCAAGTGAGGGGTCATTTAGACGTTAATTTCATCAAGTCCCTGTTAATATGGGAAGACACAGTGTCCATGCTTAAGGCACAACTCTCCTAAACACGAGAGTCAAGTATACAACTTTAGAACACTTTCCCACCAGGAGACTCGAACCCTAGCCAGCACAGAAGCCTTCCAGCAACTGGCATAACAGGTACGCCTTTACCCTCTCCACCACCTGCTCAGACCCTTAAAAGAGATGGTAATTTCGGAGTATTTAAATACCACAAAGATCACCACCTCCCAAGAGCACTAGAGCAAGTGAGGGGTCATTTAGACGTTAATTTCATCAAGTCCCTGTTAATATGGGAAGACACAGTGTCCATGCTTAAGGCACAACTCTCCTAAACACGAGAGTCAAGTATACAACTTTAGAACACTTTCCCACCAGGAGACTCGAACCCTAGCCAGCACAGAAGCCTTCCAGCAACTGGCATAACAGGTACGCCTTTACCCTCTCCACCACCTGCTCAGACCCTTAAAAGAGATGGTAATTTCGGAGTATTTAAATACCACAAAGATCACCACCTCCCAAGAGCACTAGAGCAAGTGAGGGGTCATTTAGACGTTAATTTCATCAAGTCCCTGTTAATATGGGAAGACACAGTGTCCATGCTTAAGGCACAACTCTCCTAAACACGAGAGTCAAGTATACAACTTTAGAACACTTTCCCACCAGGAGACTCGAACCCTAGCCAGCACAGAAGCCTTCCAGCAACTGGCATAACAGGTACGCCTTTACCCTCTCCACCACCTGCTCAGACCCTTAAAAGAGATGGTAATTTCGGATATTAACAGGGACTTGATGAAATTAACGTCTAAATGACCCCTCACTTGCTCTAGTGCTCTTGGGAGGTGGTGATCTTTGTGGTATTTAAATACTCCGAAATTACCATCTCTTTTAAGGGTCTGAGCAGGTGGTGGAGAGGGTAAAGGCGTACCTGTTATGCCAGTTGCTGGAAGGCTTCTGTGCTGGCTAGGGTTCGAGCCTCCTGGTGGGAAAGTGTTCTAAAGTTGTATACTTGACTCTCGTGTTTAGGAGAGTTGTGCCTTAAGCATGGACACTGTGTCTTCCCATATTAACAGGGACTTGATGAAATTAACGTCTAAATGACCCCTCACTTGCTCTAGTGCTCTTGGGAGGTGGTGATCTTTGTGGTATTTAAATACTCCGAAATTACCATCTCTTTTAAGGGTCTGAGCAGGTGGTGGAGAGGGTAAAGGCGTACCTGTTATGCCAGTTGCTGGAAGGCTTCTGTGCTGGCTAGGGTTCGAGTCTCCTGGTGGGAAAGTGTTCTAAAGTTGTATACTTGACTCTCGTGTTTAGGAGAGTTGTGCCTTAAGCATGGACACTGTGTCTTCCCATATTAACAGGGACTTGATGAAATTAACGTCTAAATGACCCCTCACTTGCTCTAGTGCTCTTGGGAGGTGGTGATCTTTGTGGTATTTAAATACTCCGAAATTACCATCTCTTTTAAGGGTCTGAGCAGGTGGTGGAGAGGGTAAAGGCGTACCTGTTATGCCAGTTGCTGGAAGGCTTCTGTGCTGGCTAGGGTTCGAGTCTCCTGGTGGGAAAGTGTTCTAAAGTTGTATACTTGACTCTCGTGTTTAGGAGAGTTGTGCCTTATATATATATATATATATATATATATATATATATATATATATATATATATATATATATATATATATATATATATATATATATATATATATGTGTGTGTGTGTGTGTGTGTGTGTGTGTGTGACCGCTTAATCCTCTTTGACCATTCTAAGCTAAGCTATTCCTGTTTCTGGTAATTCTTTCCCTAGAGATGGGTTGGTCAGGTTCCAGGTGTTGGCCTGTATCCTCTCTCTCTTTCTCTAGTCAGTCTGGTGTTGACAACGGCTTTAACAGGCTGAAACGTTCATCTCTCTTCCCCCATTTCTTTTTGGTTTTTCCCGCATATATATATATATATATATATATATATATATATATATATATATATATATATATATATATATATATAATAATATATATTATAATATATATTAAAATTAATATATTATAATTATAATAATATATTATTATTATTATATATTAACATAAGCCTTACCACAGCCGGTTGTCCAGCAGAGAGAGAGCCCCGTTACCTAATGTCCCGCAACTCTGATGAGCCTGTCGGTCGCCCAGACAGAATCACGGTGAACCCCTGGAAGACTGGTAGACATTTGGTGTGGGACTACACTTGCGTTTCAACTTTAGCCAACACCTATGTTGACTTTAGTGCTACACAAGCAGGAGGAGCTGCCAATCACCGGGAAGCAGCCAAGTCACGTAAATACAGAGACCTTGAGCACCACTACAATATTGTTCCCATTACCTCATAGACACTTGGTGCCTGGGGTAAAAGTGCTGCTAGTTTTTTGAAGGAGTTGGGGTCTAAGCTAATCGAAACAACTAGAGACCCTAGAGCTGCCAGTTTTCTCTTTCAGCGCCTTAGTGTGGCGATCCAGAGAGGAAATGCTCACTGCATCCATGGTTCCTGCCCGCCATCTGAGGAGCTGGAGGAGCTCTACAACTTGTGACAAGCAGCCTTGTACCCTGCATGTAACCAATGTTGTATCTTTTTTAGTGTAATTACATTTTCAAATAAAGTTAGATATATATATATATATATATACATATTCCAAAAGATTAGGAGGTGGTAGGAGAAGAAAATATCAAAGTGTTCAGTGAGGATCCACAAGGTCTTCTCTGAGCACTCTTTATTTTCTTCTCCGAGGCTATGGGTCCCTACACTTGCACCAGATGTGGTACCCAAATATATATATATATATATATATATATATATATATATATATATATATATATATATATATATATATATATATATATATATATATATATATAAATATATATATATATATATATATATATATATATATATATATATATATATATATATATATATATTTGCATAAACCACAAGTGAAGATTAACAATCTTTGGACAACACCCACCAGTGGGACTCGAACCCAGAAAGCACAACTACCTTCCAGTAGCTGCCATAACTAGTACGCTTTAACCCACTACACCATCAGACCCTACAAAAGAAGTAGAGACTTCGAGATATATATACATCTCAAATATCTCCACTTCCCGAGGGCACCAGATAAGTGTGAGGTTAGTCTGCGTTTTTCATCAAGCCACTGTCAATGTTAGAGAACTCGTGTCCATGCTATAAGCCTATACTTGCCTATACCACCAGAGTCCCACTGGTGGGTGTTGTCCAAAGATTGTTAATCTTCACTTGTGGTTTATGCAAGTATAGGCTTATTGCATGGACACGAGTTCTCTCACATTGACAGTGGCTTGATGAAAAACGCAGACTAACCTCACACTTATCTGGTGCCCTCGGGAAGTGGAGATATTTGAGATGTATATATATCTCGAAGTCTCTACTTCTTTTGTAGGGTCTGATGGTGTAGTGGGTTAAAGCGTACTAGTTATGGCAGCTACTGGAAGGTAGTTGTGCTTTCTGGGTTCGAGTCCCACTGGTGGGTGTTGTCCAAAGATTATATATATATATATATATATATATATATATATATATATATATATATATATATATATATATATATATATATATATATATATATATATATATATATATATTATAAAAATATTTTTCTACCACATAAAAATATGTGGCGGCATTCATAGACACATGTGTGATAAACATATTATCACACATATGGACATATCACTACTCAAAGATACAGGAAGAGCAACAAATAAAAATAATAATTGAAATTAATGTGATGACTAGTTGGGGGATTTTATTTTTGTTTGAAGATAAGAGTCGTACCTATTAGCTAATGTCTTCAAAGACCCTCTTGTCTTCACAGCCTCGTTAATGAATGGCCCTTCACCTTCACTCGTCCTCCTTAAGTCGTTATGGCCTTCTCTGCTTTTTTTTCACCCTCCGAGCAGGTTAAGATTTTGTAATTTGTTAAGAGTATAAAGGTATTCTGAAGTGCCTTATTTAAACATGTACTTCAAAATCTTTTCAGGTAATGGTTTGGATGTTAAAATTTCACAATTGGGGTTTCTTTATATTGTAATTTGTATAGATCGTGTGTCTGTAATAATTAGACACATATATATGTCTGGAGTTATGCGTCGGCAGACCAATACGGCAGCCATGGTCTCATCTGTCGTAAGACACAGGGAAAGATTGCCAGACATGAGGCAGCCAATGACATCATCAAGAGAGGTTTGGCTATAGCTGGGTGCCCAGCACAAAAAGAATCTCAGTTTTGCAGACCTGACAACAACCAAAAACGCCTAGATGGAGTCACTTTGCAGCCATGGAGTTTTTTTTTTATTATTATTATTTTCTACCACAGACGTGGCCACACATTTACAATGCTAACCAGCATATATACATTTTCTTCTGTCCTCCATGGACAGGGTTAGAGTTGTGTTAAACATATAGTTCAGAGGTTTATTGAACAATCAACCACTGGTGGTAGACAGGTAGCATGGGACTACACGTGTGAGTCTACATTGACTGATACCTATCTACCTTACAGTACAGCTGAGGGAGGCGGGGCGGCCACCTTTAGGGAGACCCAGAAAACTAACACGTACAGGGACCTACAGAACGTTGTAACAGATTCGGGCCAATAGATTCTGAGACCCTAGGCGCCTGGAGTAAATGTGCACTTAATTTAGTTCCAAAAGGAGGGAGGTGGGTGAGGAACTTAGTATGCAAACTAGAGACTCAAGAGCAGCCAGTTTCCAGTCCGAGCTCATCAGTGTCACGATCCAGAGAGGAAATGCTTGCTGTGTCTTGGGCATGCACCCCACCTCCGAAGAACTGGGTGAAGTCGTCGAACAATTATTATGTGTGTTTTCTGTAAGCTACATAATATATATGTAACATTTCATTCACCTCAACACTAGGAGCCTCGAACCGTCGACCACATAGACAGTAGTCACCTGCTCTACCTACTACCTACCTACAAAAAAAAAGTACGAAAAGCAGCGTTCAGTGTTCAAAATGAGACATTATATAATGTTGAGACATTATATAATGTTGAGACATTATATAATGTTGAGACATTATTTTATTGATGCATAAATATTCTAAAATAGAGATAAAATCTGGCAGACCCCATTTAGATTATACAGTTTAGTTCCGGTCACCGTACTATAGATTATATAAATAGATTCCCTGTTTCGAGTACAGATAAAAAATTCAAATTTAATCTCAAGAATTAGGAATCTCCCCCGTGAAGAGAGATTAAGGAAGCTTAATTTAGAGTCCCGGTAATTTCGAAAAGCTAAGGTTGATGTGATTAAAAGCATACACAAATATAAAAGGATATAACGAAGGGGGATCTTAATAAAGTGTAAAATATATCAGACAATCAGGAAATGTATCAGACAGCCGGGAAAAGCGCCATACAGACAGCCGGGAAATACACCATACAGACAGCCGGGAAATACACCATACAGACAGCCGGGAAATACGCCATACAGACAGCCGGGAAATACGCCATACAGACAGCCGGGAAATACACCATACAGACAGCCGGGAAATACGCCATACAGACAGCCGGGAAATACGTCATACAGACAGCCGGGAAATACGCCATACAGACAGCCGGGAAATACACCATACAGACAGCCGGGAAATACGCCATACAGACAGCCGGGAAATACGCCATACAGACAGCCGGGAAATACACCATACAGACAGCCGGGAAATACGCCATACAGACAGCCGGGAAATACGCCATACAGACAGCCGGGAAATACGCCATACAGACAGCCGGGAAATACACCATACAGACAGCCGGGAAATACGCCATACAGACAGCCGGGAAATACGCCATAGAGACCCCAGGGGAATGAGTCAGGGAAGCACAGGAAATGTGTCAGATAAGTTTTAACGAAACGGGCTACACAGATTTTTCAGAAAATATGTCAAAACAGACTTGACATGTGCCAAACAGACTAAAAAATGTCTCGGACATCAAATGACTGACAGACTGACAGGCGTGAAATTTGTCTAATTGTCAAGAATCGTATCAGAAAAGACAAATTAAAAAAAACATTCAGATAGACACTCACAGGTCTACACAAAGGCTCACAGAATCAAACAGAAATATCAGACGCACAATATCAGACGCACAATATCAGACGCACAATATCAGACGCACAATATCAGACGCACAATATCAGACGCACAATATCAGACGCACAATATCAGACGCACAATATCAGACGCACAATGTCAGACGCACAATGTCAGACACACAATGTCAGACGCACAATGTCAGACGCACAATGTCAGACGCACAATGTCAGACGCACAATGTCAGACGCACAATGTCAGACGCACAATGTCAGACGCACAATGTCAGACGCACAATGTCAGACGCACAATGTCAGACGCACAATGTCAGACGCACAATGTCAGACGCACAATGTCAGACGCACAATGTCAGACGCACAATATCAAACGCACAATATCAGACGCACAATATCAGACGCACAATGTCAGACGCACAATGTCAGACGCACAATGTCAGACGCACAATGTCAGACAGAAAAGTTTAAGATTTGATTTAGAAAAATCCCCGTGGCTGAGACGAGTTAAAACGGGCCCCCCCCCCCCAAAAAAAAAAGAAAAAAAGGTTTTTAAGAAAATATCCACCCAGATAAAGTTTGAGGTCTCTTCGTTAGCATGAGAGAGAGAAAAAAAACTTCGCTTCTGAAGGAGAATAACGAGAGACGATGAGCTTAATTCTTCGTTAGGTTGATGAGTTGTATTACTCGGGTCTGAGAACGAGCGAGCGACTGAGTGGGTGTAGAAGAGAGTGTCAACTATGAATTCTTAGTGAGTGAGTGAGTGAGTGGGTTGAGCATGCATATATCGGTGAATAACTGAGTAGTGGGTGGGTGGATTAGTGCGCGTATGAGTTTTTTTTACTCATTTAGTGAGTGAAAGAAAATGTGGATACCTCATGAGTGAGTGAGTGAGTGAGTGAGTGAGTGAGTGAGTGAGTGAGTGAGTGAGTGAGTGAGTGAGTGAGCGAGCGAGCGAGTGAGCGAGTGAGTGAGTGAGTGAGTGAGTGAGTGAGTGAGTGAGTGAGTGGGTTGAGCATGCATATATCAGTGAATGACTGAGTAGTGGGTAGGTGGGTTAGTGCGCGTATGAGTATTTTTTACTCATTTAGTGAGTGAAAGAAAATGTGGATACCTCATAAGTGAGTGAGTGTACTCATCAATAATCTACTCAGCAGGTACACAATAATAAATTAAGCTGCAGAAGACCCATACGAGGCCGCTCTTAACAGTATACACCAAAGCCCTTCCACATATATGTTTGTCCTGCGCTTGAAACAATCCAGCGATCCCACATACACCTTATTATTGACCCGGTAATTTGCCCCATAAATTTAAAACTATATTTCCAAATTAGTATTTACCCAGGTCTTTCTTAAATCTAAAATCTCCCTACTTTATATCCATGGTATCAAGCTTTATTTGGCGTGGATATAAAACTTTATTTATATCCCGTTTGACTTTCGTCCGCTTATATGTGCTTTAATCACGTTACCCGGCCTCTTCATATCTTTATTCACAACGTAAATATAACTTTTTCATTCTCTTCTTAACAAAGTTTTCCAATTCCTGGGATTAATTTTGCCTTCCTTCTCTGTTGGCGTTTTACTTAATTTATTTCCATTCTATGGAATGGAAACCAAAGCTGAACTTTATATAATCTAAATAGTGCCTAACAAGGGTAAGATCAAGTTAAAGAAAAATATTACATGTCTTGTTGATAATGTTGATAATGTTTCAAGAAAAAATAATCAGTATCTTCTTTTCTATATTCTGAACATATATGTATAGATATTTTGGTTTGTAATCCCTGCTCATCATGACAACTAAATCGTTCTCGTCCTATATGTGTATATAATTCGAACACGAATTTTCTCAATATTTCTTATGTTTTTCTTCACTGTCGGTGGTAATAAAAATATCAATTCTGCATATCAGAATTGATATTTTTATTACCACCAGCAGTGAATAAAAACATAAGAAATATTGAGAAAATTCGTGTTCGAATTATTAATCTTACCTTTTCGGTCATATTCAACAACATATGTTTATAAGAAAGACTGCTACCAATATATACTAATATATATATATATATATATATATATATATATATATATATATATATATATATATATATATATATATATATATATATATATATATATATATATATTATTAAATATGACCGAAAAAGTAAGATTAATAATTCTAACACGAATTTTCTCAATCTTTATTACGCTTCACTGTTGGAGGTAAATCAAAAATCACTTCTCCAAAATTCATTTTTATTTCTAGTCTGACGCGACACGGGCGCGTTTCGTAAAACTTATTACATTTTCAAAGACTTCACAAATACACAACTGATTAGAACTTGCGTTTCCCTGATTTTATATCTACATTTGAGTGAGGTGGGAAGGGTGATGTGGCATTACATTTGAGTGAGGTGGGAAGGGTGATGTGGCATTAACACAAGACAGAACACTAGGGGATATTAATAGGGTATTAAAAGTATCAACACAAGACAGAACAGAAACAATGGGTATTGAATAGAAGTGTTTGTAGAAAGCCTATTGGTCCATATTTCTTGATGCTTCTATATTGGAGCGGAGTCTTGAGTCTATTATTGCACAACTATATTCTACCCACCTCAAGACTCCGCTCCAATATAGAAGCATCAAGAAATATGGACCAATAGGCTTTCTACAAACACTTCTATTCAATACCCATTGTTTCTGTTCTGTCTTGTGTTGATACTTTTAATACCCTATTAATATCCCCTAGTGTTCTGTCTTGTGTTAATGCCACATCACCCTTCCCACCTCACTCAAATGTAATGCCACATCACCCTTCCCACCTCACTCAAATGTAGATATAAAATCAGGGAAACGCAAGTTCTAATCAGTTGTGTATTTGTGAAGTCTTTGAAAATGTAATAAGTTTTACGAAACGCGCCCGTGTCGCGTCAGACTAGAAATAAAAATGAATTTTGGAGAAGTGATTTTTGATTTACCTCCAACAGTGAAGCGTAATGTACGAAAGATTGAGAAAATTCGTGTTAGAATTATTAATCTTACTTTTTCGGTCATATTTAATAATATATGTCTACAGGAAAGACTGCTACCAAAATATACTAATATATATATATATATATATATATATATATAAATATATATATATATATATATATATATATATATATATATATATATATATATATATATATATATATATATATATAAGTGTTCAGTGAGAAACCACAAGGTCTCCTCTGAATACTTTTTATTTTCTTCTCCGAGGCTATGGGTCCCCACATTGGAACCAGAGGTGGTACCCTCACAAACTTTATATATATATATATATATATATATATATATATATATATATATATATATATATATATATATATATATATATATATATATACATATATATATTAGTGTGTGTTTCCTTTCTGTATCGCTACCTGGAACATTATCTAACACAGTGCACCGTTACAAACCCATTAAGATTTCAACTTAGATTCAACAGAGCAGAAGAAGTTGTTAAACACATATGGCAAAATCTTACTGAAGCAACCATACGAGTCATAAATACTCATACTCCGCCCAAGTAAAACAGAAACAAGCAACACTTAGTGGGCCAGCCAGAGGCTTAGGGCCCGCGCAGGAATGTTCCTGCAAAAAAAAATAAAAAATGTATCGCTACACTGAGGAGCTGAAAGACGAAGCTAGCGGCTGTAGGATTAGGTTTCAGTTAGCTTCGAACCCAGAACCTTGAAAAAACTAGTGGCACTTTTACCCCAGGCACCAAGGGTCTCCGAGGCAGTGGGGACAAAATTGAAGTGGTGATCAAAATCTCTGAATTTACGAGACTTTGGCTGCTTCCTAGTGAGTAACAGCGACGCCTGGATATGCGACACTGAAGTTAACATAGGTGTTGGTTAAGGTCGAAACGCCCATGACGTCCCAGACCAACTGGGTACCGTTCTTTCAGGAGTTCACCGTGATCCCGTCTGGGCGACCAACAGGCTTGTCAGAGTTGCGGAACATTAGGTAACGGAGCTCTCTCTCTCTGCTGGACATCCGGCTGTGGTAATTCTCTTAATGATGTTATTGATTTCAATGTGTCTGGAGTGCCCTCTCCCTGTGATTTAGCAGAGCAGGCCATGCTGACCGTACCTGCCAGCCACTACATCGTTGTAAATACACCTGTATTCGGTGTGGATTAGGGCAGGAAAATGGAGAGCCTCTGCAATTTAGAGGGCCTGTGGTGTGAGACGCGTGGCGGCTGCTGACACGGGGATTGCTAATCGGAAGTCACCTGCATGGGGAGCTGCTATGCCTCTTGAATTTAGAAGTGTTATGTTGTGTTTATTTAGTAGCTTCAAGGCATATTGCATTCCCTCGGTCTACAATGGGGCCATCATAGCTGGACTGCTTGTTGGCTTCAGGTGGTGGTGGTTGGAGTGCTGGTCCTGCGAGAGAGAGACCGAGACCATTTGGTGGTGCAGTGTATAAAACTACGATCATGTACCCCCAGCCTGTTGACCTAGGTAATTGGGCAAGATTTCCTTCACCAGGTTGTCAGAAGCCACTGAAGAGGACAGGAACCGTTGTCTTGGGGAGTAGAACAACTCTCAGAACCTACCACAGGTAAATTGCAGGTATACATATAGCGCTACCGGACACGTTGTTTTTTTTCTTTTTTTATTAATACATGAGGTACATCTGCATTAGTGCAGCTATCCTAGACTATATGAAGACGCTGGGTCACCGAAATATGCAATAAAACTCTACGGTGATAAACAACCTTATTTAACTATCTCACCAAACTGCCACTCCACCTCTCCTTTTGATGATCTCGTGACTGTGCAACTTTTGATGATCTCGTGGCGAGGACAAACCACACAGGCGAAGACAAACCACTCAGGCGAGGACAAACCACTGAGGCGAGGACAAACCACTGAGGCGAGGACAAACCACTCAGGCGAAGACAAACCACTGAGGCGAGGACAAACCACTCAGGCGAAGACAAACCACTGAGGCGAGGACAAACCACTGAGTCGAGGACAAACCACTGAGACGAGGACAAACCACTGAGGCGAGGACAAACCACTGAGACGAGGACAAACCACTGAGGCGAGGACAAACCACTCAGGCGAGGACAAACCACAGATGATGTCGAGATTGTCCAGGTTTGGACTAAACCTAAAAACCAGTTTTTAAGGTTTAGTCCAAACCTCTTGACCTGAAAACACTTAAGTGACGATTCATAAACGATCACATTCAAGCGTAAATCGTAAAGATACGAGTTTCTTCAATGAATGAAGTTGGTGAATGCGTTGGTGAACGATATTAACCAAAGTGTTATTCACTTTTATAAAGCCCATCCACTTGGACTCGTAGGTAGAGCGGAGGGTTCGCTGGCTTCCTGCAGATCGGCGTTCGATTCCCGATGGTCCAAGTGACAGGGATCATCTGGAATTCTGTATCTCTATAATGTGTACGTTAGAGGGTGGCCGGATAAACCTACCTTTCCAAGCCCTGAACTCTGGCGCCTGAGTCAACTGCTTGTGTTTGATGCGGTGTTTGTGATTGTTTTGTTGTTTGTGATTGTTTTGTTGCTTGGGTTTGTTTTGTTTGTGTTTGATGTTGCTTGTGTTTGACGCGTTGTGTGTTTATCAATGTGTAGCCACCGTTAGACGAGAGAAAAAAATAATAATACTAATAAAAATAAATTCTTGAACATGCAAGTTGAGGTTGGTGCGCGGGTGTGTGAGGGTTGGTGCGCGGGTGTGTGAGGGTTGGTGCGCGGGTGTGTGAGGGTTGGTGCGCGGGTGTGTGAGGGTTGGTGCGCGGGTGTGTGAGGGTTGGTGCGCGGGTGTGTGAGGGTTGGTGCGCGGGTGTGTGAGGGTTGGTGCGCGGGTGTGTGAGGGTTGGTGCGCGGGTGTGTGAGGGTTGGTGCGCGGGTGTGTGAGGCGTGGTGAGCATCCTGCAATGTTTGCCGCAGCCGGCCAATTCCGCCCCGCTCCCACCAGCCGGGCCAACATCCAGCGATATTGACTGCCGTTTGACCTCGAAACCTCAAACAAACCTCACTTTAGAGAGCTGCTCCACTGCCCGTGTGTGTGTGTGTGTGTGTGTGTGTGTGTGTGTGTGTGTGTGTGTGTGTGTGTGTGTGTGTGTGTGTGTGTGTGTGTGTGTGTGTGTGGGAGGGACATGCGGACGCTGCGGTCTTACGTGGGAGTGGGGTTCGTGTCTGGGGTCTTCTTGTTGTGCTAGAGTCAGTAAGCTCTCTCTTTGATGTTTTTACAGTAGAGAGTCCATTATCAGTCTGAATGAAGATAGAAGGTGTGGCTACTACCTCCTGTCTCTCTCTCTCTCTCTCTCTCTCTGTTGCTTTGACACACATGGGGGAGAGAGAGAAAGAGAGAGAGAGAGAGAGAGAGAGAGAGAGAGAGAGAGAGAGAGAGAGAGAGAGAGAGAGAGAGAGAGAGAGAGAGAGAGAGAGAGAGAGAGAGAGAGAGAGAGAGAGAGATGAGACTGCAGATGAGGCAACATACATACATATCCCACTTTGCTGAAATTGTATAATACAATATTTTGTCTGAAGCAGTCATAGACTGGGGACCACTTGACTAGTGAGCTTTGAATTTAGTATAATAATATCCACAGAAACGATAGAGGAAATATAGCAACATGCCCATGCACTCAGTCCCGGGGTCCATATTTCTAGATACAATTATTACAAACTGAGAAATACCACTGGAATAGGCCTTCTGAGAAATATAAAAGAAAAATTGTGACATCAGCAGACTCTGCAAGATGCTGACATCTCTCCACACTTAAGAAAGATACCACTTTAGTATCTACGCAGAGATACTAAAGTAGTCGCACTTAAATCACGTATCATTAAGGGTTTTGAGTGGATGCTAAAAAGCCAACTTGTTAATTTAGAGCGATACAATCGAGGTCAACACGGTTTTAGAGAAGGTCTAGTTTTTCGCAATACCTTGATCACTTCGACAAAGTTACAGAGATATTAGAAACAAAGCAAAGTGCAGGGGCTTAAGACACAGATCTTGCAAATGTATTTGAGAAACGTCACCATTTAGAAAAAATGCGCAAAACTAAGAGGGTGGATTGTGAACTTTCTAGTGAGCAGATTATGAAGAGTAGTTTAATAAGCAACTTAAATCTTTCGCGCATTTCCTTATCGTTTTCTGTCATCGCTTTTTTAGTGTGCGTGTGCGTGTGCGTGTGTGTGTGTGTGTGTGTGTGTGTGTGTGTGTGTGTGTGTGTGTGTGTGTGTGAGTGTGTGCGTGCTTGAGAGAGAGACTGAGAGATGTGCGTCCTGTGACTCACTGAAGGACGTGTCCACAAGTGCTCTGGGTCTCCGGCCGTCCTCTTAAGTTTTCCCAACGTCAAGAAAACGACCAATTTAAAGTGTCGTCTCCTAACCTACCAGAGAACCCAAAACAGAAAACGGGACAGTACGTCACTTTCGCGAGCCGCTTCTATTTCCTAGTACGACAATTTTTGGCCTTATGTGACGCATACGAGCGAAACCCCACTTTCTTTCTAGGTGGACACGTAGCTAGGTGGGTGAAAAATCTGGAT
This sequence comes from Procambarus clarkii, assembly GCF_040958095.1. Taxonomy (NCBI): domain Eukaryota; kingdom Metazoa; phylum Arthropoda; class Malacostraca; order Decapoda; family Cambaridae; genus Procambarus; species Procambarus clarkii. Next base: position 21,056,405 of record NC_091190.1, on the reverse strand, counting down.
AGACTACATTTTAAACATGGTTAAAACAAGATGCGAGTTTAGTCTGTGTGGGAAGAGAAATGGTACATAACATGGACCCATGTCAGACTTCCATCTCAAGTCAATCAATTCTCCGCTGTCGTCCAGTGAAGAGATATTAGCCTTCAATCGCTAGGAGATTGATGCCGACTGACAGACAGACACACAGCCTGAGGGACAGACACACAGCCTGAGGGACAGACACACAGGGCTCTGGTGGCTAAGTGGACAGCACGCTTGATACGTAGTCATGTGGACCGGGCTTCGATTCCCGGGCAAGGCAGAAACAAATGAGCAGAGATTTTTACACCCTGATGCCCCTGTTACCTAGCAGTAAAATAGGTACCTGGGAGTTAGACAGCTGTTACGGGCTGCTTCCCGGGGTGTGTGTGTGTTAAAAATATAGTAGCTAGTAACAGTTGGTTAACAGTTGAGAGGCGGGCCGAAAGAGCAGAGCTTAACCCCCGCAAGCACAACTAGGTGAATACAGACCGACAGGGAGGAAAAATCTCAATTGACATGTAAAAAGTCAAATAAGCACATATACAAACAAACTAATATGGGACAAAAATATTCAAGGACAAAAAAACTAAGAAGCACAGACAAAAAGAGTGAGACACAAATAATTAAAACAGAAAAACAAAGAGGCTCAGAGAGACAAGACAAAAACAAAATAAGCGCTCATACAGAAAACATTCAGATTAGTGAACAAAAACACACAGATTAGAGAACAAAAACACCCAAAAGATTAAGGGAATAAAAACAATCAACGTAGCAAAAAAAGGCGCCAAGAACTAAACACTCAGGTTACTGGTCAAAAACACTCAGATTAGAGAAGATATCACCTGTTATCATAGCCCCCAGAGAGGGAGTCGCCCTGACGGTCTTAGCCTTCAACGGATAGCAAGATTCAGCAAACGTGTATACAAAATCCATCCGAACAAATGTATGAATACGTAAGATCTCGGTTAATCGAGAAAGACGGAAAAAATATAACCGAACAGATGAGTCAAGAAGCGAGTTAATTACACACGTGAAGGGGGCTTGAGGAACTTGTTTTAACCACTGAATAGAGAGAATGAGAAATTTATTAAAATAATTCATATTCGAGGAATACACTGAATAGATCGTATTATTAGAAACGATATAGAGTGTTAGTAATAATGAGAATTGTGGATCGTAGAGCGGTATACCTGCATGGATGGTATATCTATCAGAATGGTATATCTGTATGGATGGTATACCTGTATGGATAGTATAGCTATCAGGTGGTATACCTTTATGGATATTATACACACATCAGGGTGGTATATCTGTGTAGATACTATACACATCAGGGTGGTATGTCTATGTGGTATACCTGAGGGCAAGAGGAAGGTGAAGTAGATTCATATGATAAATTCTGACTCTCGACAGTACTCTAGAAATTGTCTTAGATCATAAACATCTTTACATAGTGATGTTTTCTCTCAATATTCACTGATGTTTTCACTCAACATTCAGTGATGTTTTCTCTCAACATTCACTGGTGTTTTCTCTCAACATTCTCTGATGTTTTCGCACAACATTCACTGATGTTTTCGCACAACATTCACTGATGCTTTTACTCAACATTCACTGGTGTTTTCTCTCAACATTCACTGGTGTTTTCTCTCAACATTCACTGATGTTTTCGCACAACATTCACTGATGTTTTCGCACAACATTCACTGATGTTTTCGCACAACATTCACTGATGCTATTACTCAACATTCACTGGTGTTTTCTCTCAACATTCACTGATGTTTTCGCACAACATTCACTGATGCTTTTACTCAACATTCACTGGTGTTTTCTCTCAACATTCACTGGTGTTTTCTCTCAACATTCACTGGTGTTTTCTCTCAACATTCACTGATGTTTTCGCACAACATTCACTGATGCTTTTACTCAACATTCACTGGTGTTTTCTCTCAACATTCACTGGTGTTTTCTCTCAACATTCACTGGTGTTTTCTCTCAACATTCACTGATGTTTTCTCTCAACATTCACTGACGTTTTCGCACAACATTCACTGATGCTTTTACTCAACATTCACTGGTGTTTTCTCTCAACATTCACTGATGTTTTCGCACAACATTCACTGATGTTTTCGCACAACATTCACTGATGTTTTCGCACAACATTCACTGATGCTATTACTCAACATTCACTGGTGTTTTCTCTCAACATTCACTGGTGTTTTCACTTAACACTCACTGATGTTTTCTCTCAACATTCAATGATCTTTCTCTAAACATTACATCTGTTTATTTTTAAACTTTATTTTTTCGCGAATATTTTTCAACGAAAATCCTCTTTAATTATTACTTACTGCTTAGCGTTAATGCGGTAAAAAAAATCTTATAATGCACAGCAATATCCTGTTCTGTGGAGAAATGCCCGACAGACCACTGGAACATTATCTAACACAGTGCACAGTTACAACCCCAACAGACCACTGGAACATTATCTAACACAGTGCACAGTTACAACCCCAACAGACCACTGGAACATTATCTAACACAGTGCACAGTTACAACCACAACAGACCACTGGAACATTATCTAACACAGTGCACAGTTACAACCACAACAGACCACTGGAACATTATCTAACACAGTGCACAGTTACAACCCCAACAGACCACTGGAACATTATCTAACACAGTGCACAGTTACAACCACAACAGACCACTGGAACACACAGTGTACAGTTACAAACCCAGTAAGAGTTCAACTTAGTTTCAACAGAGTAGAAGAAGTTGTTTAACACATAGAGAAAAATCTTATTGAAGCGACCATACGAGTCATAAATACTCATACTTCGCTCAAGTAAAACAGAAACAAGCAACACTTAGTGGGCCAGCCAGAGGCTTAGGGCCCGCCCAGTGGGCCAGCCAGAGGCTTAGGGCCCGCCCAGTGGGCCAGCCAGAGGCTTAGGGGCCACGCAGGAATATCCCTGCAAAAAAAAAAAAAAAAAACACACACACACAGACAGCAATATCCGTCTTAACCAAGACTTGACCTGAAGTCTTGAAAACATTGTGAAGAATTAAAGACAAAAAAAAAGTGCATATTATAATTATTTTTTGTAGATATAAAAGATTAGTCGTACCGCCCCCCCCCAAAAAAAAACGGTTTACCGCTTCAAAAAAAGGTTCCGACCCTCCCCCCCCCTTCCAAAAAAAGAAAAGTTTGCCCGCTTTCACAAAAAAAAAATAATAATAATTCAAATATTAGTTCCAATACCGAATTAGCTCAGCGACGGCCATTTTGGATCTAGGGTAAATACCTTCGTCAACTCAGCGTGGCAGGGAACAAATGGGTTATAGATCCGTCAATCTGGGTTTAGCTCGCCGAGCTCAAGTATATCTTGTTTTTAGGTCGGTAGTGGTGTCGTGTTTGTATTTCTGATGCAAACAGTCGTACTAGCGAGTTCCTTGCTTCCTTTAACATCCTGGTTATTCAACTCTTCCCCGTTACCTGGTTATACACGGGGGGGGGGGGGGGATGAAGGTCACCTTGAGGTTACCTTGAGATGGCTTCGGGGCTTAGCGTCCCCGCGGCCCGGTCCTCGACCAGGCCTCCTCGTTGCTGGATTTTTCAACCAGGCTGTAGGACGCGGCTGCTCGCAGCCTGGTTGATCAGGTATCCTTTGGAGGTGCTTGTCAAGTTCTCTCTTGAGCACTGTGAGGGGTCGGTCAGTATGCCCCTTATGTGCAGTGGAAGCGTGTTGAACAGTCTCGGGCCTCTGATGTTGAAAGAGTTCTCTCTCAGAGTACCTGTTGCACCTCTGCTCTTCAACGGGGGTATTCTGCACATCCTGCCATGCCTCCTGGTCTCATGTGGTGCAATTGCAAGTTTATTGCAGGTTATCAGTGTGCAGATTTGAGACCAGCCCCTCTACTATTTTCCACGTGAAAATTATTGTTTCTCTCCCGCCTGCGCTCAAGTGAATATATATTTACTCATTTTAGTCGGTCCCAATAGTTTAGATATTTTACTGAGTGGATTCTAGCAGTAAAGGATCTCTGCAAGCTTTCCAAATCAACAATTTCTCCAGCTTTGAAAGGGGCTGTCATTATGCAGCAGTACTCCTCTCAAGAGAGCACAAGCGTTTTGAAAAGTATCATCATCGGTATAGCATCTCTAGTGTGAAAGGTTCTTGTTATCCATCCTGTCATATTTCTTACAGTTGTGACGGCTACTTTATTGTGTTCTTTAAAGGTCAGGTCTTCCGACATGAGTACACCCAAATCCTTTACATTGCCTTTTCGTTCTATGGTATGATTTGACTGCGTCTTTTATGTGGTTTCCGTTTATATATTTGCATTTTTTCCGTAGCGCATGGAACGTATCTTCGTTAAACGCCATATTATATTCTGTTTATATATATATATATATATATATATATATATATATATATATATATATATATATATATATATATATATATATATATATATATATATATATATATATATGTCGTACCTAGTAGCCAGAACGCACTTCTCAGCCTACTATGCAAGGCCCGATTTGCCTAATAAGAAAAGTTTTCATGAATTAATTATTTTTCGACTACCTAACCTACCTAACCTAACCTAACCTAACCTAACTTTTTCGTCTACCTAACCTAACCTATAAAGATAGGTTAGGTTAGGTTAGGTAGGGTTGGTTAGGTTCGGTCATATATCTACGTTAATTTTCACTCCAATAAAAAAAACTGACCTCATACATAATGAAATGGGTAGCTTTATCATTTCATAAGAAAAAAATTTGAGAAAATATATTAATTCAGGAAAACTTGGCTTATTAGGCAAATCGGGCCTTGCATAGTAGGCTGAGAAGTGCGTTCTGGCTACTAGGTACGACATATATATATATATATATATATATATATATATATATATATATATATATATATATATATATATATATATAATTACGTAATATGAGGGATTACTGAAGGGACTGGCACAAAGTAAACAATGAACACGGAAGTTATGAAAACCGGTCATAAAGGTAGTGTGAGAGTTTACTTTTGGAAAGGTGCACGAAGGACTGAGAAAGGGGACGACGAGAAGACTGTAGGAAAGGTGTTGGCGGGACGCGGTCTCACGCCCACTGACCAGGTCCCAAGGTCACACTCACACACACCCAGGGCGGACTTTATGACGCCCAGACCAGAGTCTTCAGCAGGGAGAAGTAGGACTGAAGTCTGCAGGGATAAGGCTACCTGGAAGAGAATGAACAGGGATATGACTCCCGAAGAGGCTGAAAGGCTTCGGGCTCACCATAGCCCGTGCTACTTGCCCCGCTCCTGTGCCAGGTAAGTTACGGGCTCACCATAGTCCGCGCTACTTGCCCCGCTCCTGTGCTAGGTAAGTTACGGGCTCACCATAGTCCGTGCTACTTGCCCCGCTCCTGTGCCAGGTAAGTTTCGGGCTCACCATAGTCCGTGCTACTTGCCCCGCTCCTGTGCTAGGTAAGTTACGGGCTCACCATAGCCCGTGCTACTTGGAACTTGTTCCGAGTAGCTGAATCTATAACAACAACAACATTGGAGGAAAGGGTGCATTATATTGCCCTAAAAGAGCGCAAAGAGCAATGTACCGCCCTACAAGAGCCCAGAGAGCGGTGTACAACTGGATTTACACCGAGAACAAATAATAACACTCATTAAGAGACATTGCCAAAAGTAAAGCAAACATTGAATCTGTAATTTTGTAAGTAACCCGTTTAAATTTTGAAGCCCCGCGTCATTCGCTCTGATGCTACTTCATACATAACAGATGAACACTCGGAAATGTATATAACAGGTATAATATTTTATACATTTGCAATACGTTATGAATATCTATACCATGCACGATCTGTGCACAATATTTCACGTTGATGAGTTTATGGGTTTCGACAGTGGTGAAATTTTAATGAGAAACAAGTTTAGCGCGCGTGCGGAGAGGTATTTTGTACATAAAGCAATCTCTTAAGTGTAGTACAGTACAGTGTATTGTACACTACAGTACAGTATTGAACAGTACAGTGTATTGTACACTACAGTACAGTATTGAACAGTACAGTGTATTGTACACCACAGTACAGTATTGAACAGTACAGTGTATTGTACACTACAGTACAGTATTGAACAGTACAGTGTATTGTACACTACAGTACAGTATTGAACAGTACAGTGTATTGTACACTACAGTACAGTAATGAACAGTACAGTGTATTGTACACCACAGTACAGTATTGGGGGAGACATATGTATTTGTAGAATTAAATATTCATAATTACGACCACTGAATGACTTTTGTTATGCAACCGATGATGGAATATAGTGAATAAAATACAGTCTAATACAACGACTGAATACAACAATACGAGTACAATGACACGAGAAAAAATAATTACGACAAAAAGATATTTATTTCAGACTGGAAAGAACTTGTTTTCCTCGTTATACGTCTGTATATAATAGAATTTGTGTGTATTTTACAAAGCCTAATAATTACAGTTTCCCCCAATTAAGGTTTCTGGTAAAATTATCCACGGAAAAGACAGAATTAATGTGAGTTATGTCAAAGCTCAGTTTTCCATGCAAATTATTTTGTTTTTCCTAAACTAGCCAGAAAATAGTTTTAGGAATGTCTTTTTGCAGATCCTGGCTGATCTATGTTTTATGTTCTATTTTGTTCCCTGTTGTTCATATGTTCTGACATAACACATACAACACATAGAATATGCCTTTTTTTTGCACTAAAAAAAGCAAGCTATAAAAGATGGTGATAATTCACATTACATGGACATTAAGGTTTGTACTATGTTAGTGAGTTCTTATATACACATCATGCTCCTTAAGATGTGGTGTAAACACAGAAAATTAAAAAAACATCGCATCTACACGAACAACATATAACAATTACTCCTCTTACAGCCCAGGAAAGAATACAAGGACAGCAATGTAGGATAATGTCTCCTCTTACAGCAAAGGAAAAAATTACATGAATCATTCATGTAATAATCCTTTTCACCCTTCAATTAAAAAAGAATCACCCTTTTCCCAGATATTTAGTTTTGTGTTTTTATACACGTTATCTTGAGGTTATCTTGAGATGATTTCGGGGCTTAGCGTTCCCGCGGCCCGGTCCTCGACCAGGCCTCCTTTTTGTTACACATCCCCCAGGAAGCAGCCCGTAGCAGCTGTTCAACTCCCAGGTACCTATTTACTGCTAAGTGAACAAGGGCATCAGGGTGAAAGAAACTCTGCCTATTTGTTTCCGCCTCCGCCATGGATCGAACCCGAAACCTTAGGACTATGAATCCCGAGCACTGTCCACTCAGCCATCAGGGCCCCCCTTGGTGAGTACAGGAAAAAAATTCTGACTCCAGTTAGCAGGCTGAGAGCTCTCCCTTCCCACAGTTCACGGTTCAGACCGTCCTCAACGACCAGAAAATGGTGTACTAAAACGCTCGAGCCTTACCTAACCTATCGGCGCTGGCATAAAAAAAATGAGAACATGACCCGCCATGATGACAGTACCCCGTTATTTGTCCGTTGGGGATTTTGACGTCAAAATACAGTGTATTATACAAGAGGAGAGGTTATCTTGAGATGATTTCGGGGCTTTAGTGTCCCCGCGGCCCGGTCTTCGACCAGGCCTCCACCCCCAGGAAGCAGCCCGTAACAGTTGACTAACACCCAGGTACATATTTTACTGCTAGGTAACAGGGGCATAGGGTGAAAGAAACTCTGCCCATTGTTTCTCGCCGGCGCCTGGGATCGAACCCGGGACCACAGGATCACAAGTCCAGTGTGCTGTCCGCTCGGCCGACCGGCTCCGGTTGAGCATGCCTTACCCACTAATTTTGCCCGGAGCACGCCCCGCAATAGGTTTAACAACCAGGTGCCTAATTTCTGCCTGGCGAACAACGGCGAACAGTTAAGGTTTGGTGCCTAGTCAATCCTCCCTGGCCAAGACTCGCACACAAACAAAATCGTTTGGGGAGGTGTGAGGGCGAGTGTGTTACCACTGCGCCAGCAGCTTCTTCGCCCGGGCAACGATACACCAATAACAAGTTAGTAACAGTTGATTGATTGACAGTTGAGAGGCGGGCCGAAAGAGCAGAGCTCAACCCCCGCAAGCACAACTAGGTGAATACAAGCAGAAGGATCATGGCTCATTTTACCAGCAAGGACAACACTGTACTAGTGGACAAGTGTCTAAATTGACCTTGGGAGCCACAGGGGTAGATCACGTAGACGAGCCATTCTACCTGTCACTCGCACTCTGATACCACCTGTCACACTCAGATACCACCTGTCACTGCCACTCAGATACCACCTGTCACACTCAGATAATACCTGTCACTCACACTCTGATATCCCCTGTAACTCACAGATACCACCTGTCACTCCCACTCTGATACCACCTGTCACTCCCACTCTGATACCACCTGTCACTCACACACTGATACCATTTCCCTGCTCAGTCTTAAACTGTGGCTCGCAGCTTTCACATTGCCTAACAAGCGGCAATTTAGCTGATGCCACACCTTGTTTGGCAAACAAATCCGTAGTTTGAACGTGTAATTTTAAATGTAGTTTGAACAAATAATTATCCAAATACGGCGAAGTTTAGAATCTTGAAGTACTGGGAAGGTTGAGAAGGTTAGTCTACCTTTGTTGAATGATTTGCGGCCACTTAAATATTTCTGTAACCTTTCAAAAACCTTTTTTTTTTATTATGATGCCTGATTGGTTTTAAATACTTCATGAAGATCAGGTCGAGACTGTTATTCCTAATTAACTGACTCCGTTATCTGTTGCTTCAACGGATGATTGTTACAACGTGTCATCAACGTGCCAATTGTCCAGTAAGTAACGTGACCGTAACAGACTCCACCAATCACACACTGCGTTACCAGGCCCCACTAATCACTCACTGCGTTACCAGACTCCACCAATCACTCACTGTGTTACCAGACTCCACCAATCACTCACTGCGTTACCTGACTCCACCAATCACTCACTGCGTTACCAGGCCCCACCAATCACTCACTGCGTTACCAGGCCCCACCAATCACTCACTGCGTTACCTGACTCCACCAATCACACACTGCGTTACCAGGCCCAACCAATCACTCACTGCGTTACCAGGCCCCACCAATCACTCACTGCGTTACCAGGCCCCAGCAATCACTCACTGCGTTACCAGGCCCCACCAATCACTCACTGCGTTACCAGGCTCCACCAATCACTCACTGCGTTACCTGACTCCACCAATCACTCACTGCGTTAACAGATCCCACTAATCACTCACTGCGTTACCAGACTCCACCAATCACTCACTGCGTTACCAGACCCCACTAATCACACACTTCGTTACCAGGCCCCACCAATCACTCACTGCGTTACCTGACTCCACCAATCACTCACTGCGTTACCTGACTCCACCAATCACTCACTGCGTTACCTGACTCCACCAATCACTCACTGCGTTTGTTGTAATCCACAAGTTAGTAGGAATTATTAGCTAGAGGATCATTACTACAACACTTAACGAATGATGATTGAAAGTACATGTAAGTAGACAGACTATGGATCACATATCTAAGAAAGGTCAATGGATTAAGACCGAAGCTGTTTAGCCAAATTAATAATTCCTGGAAAGAGGAATTATTCTTCGTCAGGCTTCTAGGAACAAGATTACCGCTCTAGGGATAAGGTTAATCGGATTATACCTTCCTTGAGAGGAGTGGTGAAATGTTTGAGGCCATGGCTGACTGGAAGCAGTCTGATTGTGGAAGTGGAACTAGCAAGTCCTCGAGGTCTCCGGTTGTGGCAGCAGCGAAGTGTAGCAGACAGCTATGCGAGAGCCTGTTGTGATCTTAGTGACCAAGTTAAGTCTGCAGTATGTGAGTATTGAATGTAAGACTAACCGGGGGTGGAGCGTTGTAGAAATCATTCCGTATTAGGGACTTAGGCGGAAGTTACGAGTGTGTGTGGTGATCGCGGAGGTCAAGTGGTCTATGGGTATTGGAAGTGTATTGACCTAATAGAGTATGTTAATATATTATTATTTGTCAGAGTCTATTCTTTGTAATTAAATGACAAAACCCGACGGCCTTTAAATACCTTCCGTATGTTCATTCAATGTGTTCCAGTACAAACCTAGTGGTACGCCTCAAGGGTCTGGTGTGTGTAGGAGTACACGGTGGTAGTAACGGTTGCTGAGGCAAGGTGTTATGTGTTGTGTAATCGCTGTGTTCGGAATGAACCGGGGTTCAGCGTCACGACACGTTACCAGACTCCACCAATCACTCACTGCGTTACCAGATCCCACCAATCACTCACTGCGTTACCAGGCCCCACCAATCACTCACTGCGTTACCTGACTCCACCAATCACTCACTGCGTTACCTGACTCCACCAATCACTCACTGCGTTACCAGACTCCACCAATCTCTCACTGCGTTACAAGACTCCACCAATCACACACTGCGTTACTAGACTCCACCAATCACTCACTGTGTTACCAGACCCCACCAATCACTCACTGCGTTACCAGATGCCACCAATCACTCACTGCGTTACCAGATCCCACCAATCACTCACTGCGTTACCAGACTCCACCAATCACTCACTGCGTTACCAGACTCCACCAATCACTCACTGCGTTACCAGATCCCACCAATCACTCACTGCGTTACCTGACTCCACCAATCACTCACTGCGTTACCTGACTCCACCAATCACTCACTGCGTTACCAGACTCCACCAATCACTCACTGCGTTACCAGACTCCACCAATCACACACTGCGTTACTAGACTCCACCAATCACTCACTGTGTTACTAGACTCCACCAATCACTCACTGCGTTACCAGATGCCACCAATCACTCACTGCGTTACCAGATGCCACCAATCACTCACTGCGTTACCAGGTCCCACCAATCACTCACTGCGTTACCAGATCCCACCAATCACTCACTGCGTTACCAGATGCCACCAATCACTCACTGCGTTACCAGGTCCCACCAATCACTCACTGCGTTACCAGATCCCACCAATCACTCACTGCGTTATGATAAATTTGGGGTTTTGTAAATAAAGTGTCTAAAAGAATTAATATTATTTCAACATTTATCATAGAATTTTAATATTATAATTAATAATAACATTACAACTTAATATTTTAGGTTGTAATGCTTTATATAAAATATTATATATCACCCAAAATAACTTTGAAAATTACAACCAGCAAACAGAAATAACATTAACGAGTGTGACGAACCTCTTGATAAGATCACTGGACATAACTGTGACCAGAGATGATTACATTAATTATCAGTCAATCACAATAATTTCACAATTTCTGATAATTATCAGAAATCACAATAGCGTGATGCATCAATGAACAAGTCCACAAAGGATTTGTCGTAGGCCATAAGACCATGTCGTAGCTCAGTTGATTAAGGCAGCGTCTGAGATGCTCTCAGACGTAGGTTCGAATCCTCGTCACGGCCCTTGTGGATTGGTACATTAATTATCATTTCGAGATGGCGGCCAAACTGAGGCTAAATAGCCGAACATCGCTAAGAATCACCTGTTTTACGCAGCCCCGTTCTCTTCATGTGCTCCTCCGTACAAAAAAAAAAGTACAGCTGTTTGGCTAACAAGACACAAACAAGACTCGAACCAAGATAAAACCAACCTAACCTATCCTAACCTAATCTATCCTAATTTAACCTAACCAATCCTAACCTAACCCATTTAGGCTAAGGCATAGAAAACGTCAAAATTAGGGTGATTGAATTTCAATGAATGAGTTTTATTTGTAACGGATTGGTCGCTTCATAACAAACGTAATTACTTTAAGGTAATTACTTGAAGGTAACGTAATTACCTTAATTACTTTAAGGTAGTTACGTTACCTGGCCACAGGTGAGAGGCCGGGCCGTGAAGAGGCATGCCTAAACCCTCACAAGTTGTAATTAAATCAACGCAAAGACACAATCACAAGAAAATGGCAACCAAAGAAAGCGCCAAGCCGGGAAGACTATGTAGCAGGAAATGGCAACATAGAAACAAAAACACAAACAAATAAACATAGAAAGGAAGGGAACTATCAGGAGAAAGCGCCAAGCCATTACGACTATGTAGCGCTTGGAAGGGATCAGGATAAGGATTAGGGATGGGACCGGGGGGAGGGGAAAGGAATGGTACCCCAACCACTTGGACGGTCAGGGATTGAACACCGACCTGCATGACGCGAGACCGTCGCTCTACCGTCCAGCCCAAGTGGTTGGACAATAATATATAGGAAAAACATTAAGGTTTCACCCCCCTGCAGGGATGCCTAATAATGTCATCCCATCCTCGTGTTTTGGTAGTACTTATAGTAACGATGAGGACCATAGTACATTTACCGACATACAACCAAATTAGCACGTAAAAGTAGGCACTATTGAGTTGGACAAACCGGAAAAATATTTTCTACTTATGTTGCCAAGACAAACTAACCTAACCTAACCTAACCTAACCTAACCTAACCTAATCTAACCTAATCTAACCTAACCTAATCTAATCTAACCTAACCTAACCTAACCTAATCTAACCTAATCTAATCTAACCTAACCTAACCTAACCTAACCTAACCTAACCTAATCTAACCTAACCTAATCTAACCTAACCTAATCTAACCTAACCTAACCTAACCTAACCTAATCTAACCTAACCTAACCTTCCTAGGTCTAATACACGCTATCTGAGGCCTAATATAGTACATATATGTGCTATACTAGGCCTAGGAATATTTGTTTTTTTAGCTTAATTTTTTTTCTGACTATAAAGTGAATAGTAAAAAGTTCAACTATCTAATTGCTTAGAGCAACTTCTTTGTACCATGGCGCAAACAGGAGGACCATCTAAACTACTATCTAAACTACTATCTAAACTACTATCTAAAGTACTATCTAAACTACTATCTAAAGTACTATCTAAACTTCTATCTAAAGTACTATCTAAACTTCTATCTAAAGTACTATCTAAACTACTATCTAAAGTACTATCTAAACTGCTATCTAAACTACTATCTAAACTGCTATCTAAACAGGAGGATGGGTTGAATAATGATATGACAAGTCCTGTGTTAAAACACGCAGAAACATCCATTCTGGAATGTGTGTAAACATTCCAGTGTTGACAAGTATTCCATGTTACATTGTTGCTATATAAATATTTAATTGTTGTTGAGAGCCTAGTACCTGAGGTACCTGCTCGCCCGGGTGGGTACCTGGGTTCCTGCTCGCCCGGGTGGGTACCTGGGGTACCTGCTCGCCCGGGTGGGTACCTGGGGTACATGCTCGCCCGGTTGGGTACCTGGGTACCTGCTCGCCCGGGTGGGTACCTGGGGCACCTGCTCGCCCGTGTTGGGTACCTGGGGTACATGCTCGCCCGGGTGGATACCTGGATACCTGCTCGCCCGGGTGGGTACCTGGGGTACCTGCTCGCCCGGGTGGGTACCTGGGGTACCTGCTCGCCCGGGTGGGTACCTGGGGTACCTGCTCGCTCGTGTGTAATTAGTGCTCTCTGCAGACGATCTTCACCTGAGACATAGTCTAAACATAGTCATAGTCTGAGATAGACATAGTCTGAGACATAGACTATATATATTCTTGGTTAATTGGATAACCATCAACCATTAGATAACCATCTAAAATTATTTACTATGAGGGTGCGATTTTAACGAGAGATAATTTATATCCACTATAACACAAATATGTAGGAATAAAGGAACATTTTTATGCTTCTCAATGTTTTTAATGTATTCAATTGCTCGAGTATCAGTGTAACTAAATGTTGCAGTATTAAAACGAACAATATTTAATTGTACTTTATATATTCAAATATATTAAAAGAAGTAAACATTCAATATTAAGACGTTAACCGTAATTTTATAACATTATAAGGATATAGATATGATGTTTAAAGCTGATATCAGCAAGCTTATATAAATAAATATTAAAAGAAAGTACTGAGTTAGCATAAAAAATACTTTTTCTAATTAATTCCATTTATTTACGATTTTAAAGTTAAACAAGTTCTGATATATCGATGGCTTATTTATCGTCTATATCAACTCTTTCTGTCGTTACTCACTATACACGTTATCTGTTGAACTGGTCAGTTCCCGTTATTATCTTGCAAGTCGTTATGTCATCCTACTCCATTCTTATCTCCAGTGATGTCATCCTACTCCATTCTTATCTCCAGTGATGTCATCCTACTCCATTCTTATCTCCAGTGATGTCATCCTACTCCATTCTTATCTCCAGTGATGTCATCCTACTCCATTCTTATCTCCAGTGATGTCATCCTACTCCATTCTTATCTCCAGTGATGTCATCCTACTACATTCTTATCTCCAATGTAAATATATGGAGCACTAAGCCTGGCCTTCAGTGTAGTCAGGTCTACCTCTCTCCCTCCTCCGCACACCACAGTTCCCTTAACCTGGAGAAACATCTTGAAGAGTTTGTCTTAGATTGTATAGAGCTTAGAGAAATCTTATTTCTCTAAGTTTCTTGAAGCTGTCTGGTGTTAGATTTGTCATTAGGTCAAGTTCTTTTATTTTCTGCTAAATATGGTAAGCCGAGTGGTGATGGTGAGGGTAAGTGGTGGTGGTGGTGCTGGTGATGGTGAGTGGTGGTGAAGGTAAGTGGTGGTGGTGGTGGTGGTGAGGGTAAGTGGTGGTGGTGGTGAGGGTAAGTGGTGGTGGTGGTGATGGTGAGGGTAAGTGGTGGTGAAGGTGAGTGGTGGTGGTGGTAGATGTGAGGGTAAGTGGTGGTGAAGGTAAGTGGTGGTGGTGGTGGTGGTGAGGGTAAGTGGTGGTGGTGGTGGTGGTGAAGGTAAGAGGTGGTGGTGGTGAGGGTAAGTGGTGGTGGTGGTGAGGGTAAGTGGTGGTGGTGGTGAGGGTAAGTGGTGGTGGTGGTGAGGGTAAGTGGTGGTGGTGGTGAGGGTAAGTGGTGGTGGTGGTGAGGGTAAGTGGTGGTGGTGGTGGTGGTGAGGGTAAGTGGTGGTGGTGATGAGGGTAAGTGGTGGTGGTGGTGAGGGTAAGTGGTGGTGGTGGTGAGGGTAAGTGGTGGTGGTGGTGAGGGTAAGTGGTGGTGGTGGTGAGGGTAAAAGGTCGGAGGGCGACCTCTTAAACTTTAACGAAGACAGAGACATCCAGAAAATATGCTGGCAAGAACTGCAGGAAATTTATCATGCGTAAGCAAGGGAGATTACTGGTTAAACGAGAGAGAGAGAGAGAGAGAGAGAGAGAGAGAGAGAGAGAGAGAGAGAGAGAGAGAGAGAGAGAGAGAGAGAGAGAGAGAGAGAGAGAGAGCGTTCTTTTCCAACGATTATATTTTTAGTCATTTTCTTCCCTCTCCTCAATTCAACAGCGTGGAAGCATTTAATCATATTATGTTTTGTTTAAGAACAGATTGAAATAGATTAGAGAATAAAGTCACTGCAGAGAGCAACTAATAACTCACAAGGCGAGGCTTAGGAGCAACATTTTGCCCTACAAGAACATGTAAGTGTGTGCTCTGGGCTGGAGCACACAGGCAGCCTACAAGAACATGTAAGTGTGTGCTCTGGGCTGGAGCACACAGGCAGCCTACAAGAACATGTAAGTGTGTGCTCTGGGCTGGAGCACACAGGCAGCCTACAAGAACATGTAAGTGTGTGCTCTGGGCTGGAGCACACAGGCAGCCTACAAGAACATGTAAGTGTGTGCTCTGGGCTGGAGCACACAGGCAGCCTACAAGAACATGTAAGTGTGTGCTCTGGGCTGGAGCACACAGGCAGCCTACAAGTCTAACACGTAGCCAAGAAACCCCAAACACATTCACGGCAGACTACAATGTTGAAGTGAGTTATAATTCAAATCCAACACATGGGCAAGATATCATCAGCGGCGTATGTAAAGCTGATGGACATTCGTGTATACACCCTGCGGTTACCTTGCGATGATATCGGGGCTCAACGTTCCCGCGGCTCGGTCCCCGACTAGGCCTCCTGGTTGCCAGACGGGTCCGCCAGGCTGTTGGACGCGGCTGGTCGCAGCCTGACGTATGAATCACAGCCTGGTTGATCAGGTATCTTTCAACAGGAAGCCTTCAGGACAGTGATCACTGCCTACATTACACAGGCAGCCTCAGTATGGAGTCACTATCTTATAAAACATTAAACAAAACTCGATCAAATTTCAGAGATTTACCATGAATAATGTCGGGGTCCAAGAGCTAATATCTCGATTCTGTAGGCACAAATAGTAAATACAAATAGTAAACACACACTCACGCACACACACACACACACACACACACACACACACACACACACACACACACACACACACACACACACACACACACACACACACACACACACACACACAGGGCCTAGGGGCCTCGTAGCCTGGTGGATAGCGCGCAGGATTCGTAATTCTGTGGCGCGGGTTCGATTCCCGCACGAGGCAGAAACAAATGGGCAAAGTTTCTTTCACCCTGAATGCCCCTGTTACCTAGCAGTAAATAGGTACCTGGGAGTTAGTCAGCTGTCACGGGCTGCTTCCTGGGGTGTGTGTGTGTGTGGTGTGGGAAAAAAAAAGAAGAAAAAAAAAAAGTAGTTAGTAAACAGTTGATTGACAGTTGAGAGGCGGGCCGAAAGAGCAAAGCTCAACCCCCGTAAAAACACAACTAGTAAACACAACTAGTAAACACAACTAGTAAACACACAACTACACACACACACACGCAGCGAGAGAGAAAGAAGGCAAAGCTCAGGGAGAAATAAACCACTAAACGTTGGTGAGAGAGAGAGACACACACACAAAAAGACGAATTTATAAGGATAATGAATGTAAATGAAGCCATGATGGGGGGCCTCGCTGGGGACATGAGATAAAGATGACACCACATTACTCGTGAGATCTGCCAAATGTCAGGCGAGGAGGCCCCGGCCCGCCTCTCCACCACACACTCTTCGCTTAATCGAATGATGTGGAAACCAGGGACACACCTCCTCCCCCCCCCCCCGCACACTCCACACCACCTCCCACACTCCACCAGCACAACACTGCCTCCTCCACCATGATCATCATATTCATCTTATCTCTCAACTGTACCCGCCCAGCATCATCATCACTGCCAGAACCATCACTACTGTACCCACCATCACATCATCACCCTACTGTATCAATCACCATAACCATCACAGACGGTTAAGAGAGAGAGAGAGAGAGAGAGAGAGAGAGAGAGAGAGAGAGAGAGAGAGAGAGAGAGAGAGAGAGAGAGAGAGAGAGAGAGAGAGAGAGAGAGAGAGAGAGAGAGAAGGTAAGGTAATTATCAGCAGAAAGCGCTAAGCTATTACGACTATATAGCACTTGGAAGGGGTCAGGATAAGGATTTGGGATGGGATGGAGAAAAGGAATAGTGCCCAACCACTTGGACGGTCCGGGGATTGAACGCCGACCTGCAAGAAGCGAGACCGTCGCTCCACCGTCCAGTGCCAGAGACGACATGGAAATATGAGAAGACCAGTGTTTCAGAAGAAACACAGAACATGAAACACATTACAATGTGTGTCTTATTTCCACCTTGTCAGAGCAGTACAAAGAGCGGGTCGCGGGGATGTTATCGAGTCTGTGAGCGCGTGAAGGCGGACGTCAGAAATCACAGGAAAGGGAGACGAAGTCACGTGGAAGAGCCGCCTTCACGGCATGTGCTGTGTGTGTGTGTGTGCAGCGGCAGAGAAGAGAGAAAACGGCTGGAGGCTTGAGAGGGAAAACTATTTGAGAAGTGAAGTGAACAGATAAATGATGACTGAAAAGGTTGAGTGTGAGGGAGTTGAGGGGGGACGAGTGTGGCGCCTGAGAGCCATATACTTACTCGGTGCGGACATACCGACCCCGGGTTCGCGTACTAAAGGTGAGGTGCTTCTCGACTCAAGTAATTAACGAGTGGGACCTTCTGAATACGTGCAACACTCACTGGTATGGATGTGCAACACTCGCGAGGATGTACACGCAACACTCAATACATCGGCCTCTAACCCCACAGCCAAGCGATTTTCATGGTCTGAAATGAAATCGCGGATGTGTTTTCCGTAGAGTGTATAAGTTACTCCCACTGTTTACCTGCGCATTTTCGCGATTTCTTTTCGAAAATGATGAACTGAATCCATTTGGGTTATATCTTATCTTGAGGTTATCTTGAGATAATTTCGGGGCTTAGAGTCCCCGGGGCCCGGTCCTCGACCAGGCCTCCTTTTTGTTACATCCCCGCCAGGAAGCAGCCCGTAGCAGATGTCTAACTCCCAGGTACCTATTTACTGCTAGGTAACAGGGAATTAGGGTGAAAGAAACGTTTTGCCCTTTTGTCTACGCCTACATCAGGGATCGAACCCGGAACCTCAGGACTACGAATCCGCAGCGCTGTCCACTCAGCTGTCATGCGATGAATATTGTTTACACTTAATTCCCTTTCAAAGTATATACTTAAATGATCTAACATTCTTAACAAATGTGATCTGACTTAAACTTTGTCGCTATCTCTTATTCTTACCTTTCCTCTTATTCTTATCTTCCTGTTATTCTTACCTCCATCCTATTCTTACCTTTCATCATACTCTTACCTTTTTCTCTTACCCCTGCTCCTCGCCTTTCATCTCACTCTCCTACCTTACTTATTTGCCTGTACCTTCCTCTGTTCTGTTACACGACTTGAAAATAATCCAGGACGGACCAAATAAAGTGAAGATAGTGTATACAGTGAAGATAGTGTATACTGTGAAGATAGTGTATACAGTGACGATAGTGTATACAGTGAAGATAGTGTATACAGTGAAGATAGTGTATACAGTGACGATAGTGTATACAGTGACGATAGTGTATACAGTGAAGATAGTGTATACAGTGAAGATAGTGTATACAGTGACGATAGTGTATGCAATGAAGATAATATATATATACAGTGAAGATGTAAGATGAGGGGGACAGGGAAAACAAGGGAGAAAGGGATATTGCATTTAATTATTGCTGTATCAATTACTTGTTTGATATTTTCTAACAGTCTGTGGCTCTTGGCAAGATTCTGTGTAATATATATATATATATATATATATATATATATATATATATATATATATATATATATATATATATATATATATATATATATATAGAACAAAATATTCGTATCCAGATACTTGTACATAATATTTGAGAGATGTAACCTGCTGGAACTATGAAGCTCATCTGTGGAGAGTGGCCCCACGGGAGCGGTGATCGCAGGTGTGTGTTTATGTGCGAGTGTGATGTGTGCTACCCAAATACTGCTCCAATCTTGGAGATTACCTGCAGGGTTAGACACATCGTGTCGGGTGCTCCAAAGGTCCCCTTACTGTACCTTAAGTGAGCCTTCCTGATGCAGCAGAGGGACTGCTACAGAGTCTCCTGGGTAGAAATTATTGGCATGCCATATACGTACCTGTAAAGGGGATAAATGTATGAATTATTCATCACACTCAAAGAAAGTTTACATTTAAACACATAACTCTGTAAGAATTGTTTGTAAGAAGGTATTTGAGAGAGGTATTTTTTTATTTTTTTAATGTATACCTTAAGAAACTAGTAATATAGCATATAGTTAAAAAGATAAAAGAACAGCTCTTATTTACAATCATATCGCCTCTCTCTTTTGCTTCCATCTTTCCTCTCCTATTGCTCTTCGTCCGAGTCTTGAAGGAAAGATCCTGCCAAACGAAACTATTAGAATTCTTGAATTAAACATACACAATCTGGAACCACAAACTTTCCACAGATGTAATTTATCTGGAGTTCCAAGAAGCCTTTAATAAAGTTCCACACAAAAGAGTGCTTAATAAGCTTAAAAGCCTGGATTGGTGACTGGCTTTCCGGAATAAAATTGTGTCACAAAAAGGAGATTCGTCCAGCCGGATAAGCGTAACAAGTGGGGTGGTCCAGGGAACGACCCTCGACCCCCCATTCTCTTCATAATCTACAGTAATGACTTAGGGACTGGATTAACCCATTAACAAAATGTACAGGTGACGGAAAACTGATCAAATGCCGCAACTGAGGCAGATCTTTAAAGAATTCAGAGGCTACAAGACAATTTTACACAGTGGTCAGTGACACAGACGATGAGGTTTAATAATAATAATAATTGTAAAGCTCTTTGGCTCTAACAATTTGAAATAGGAATACAAAATTTTAGAAAAACTATTTGCTTAGAAAGCAAATCCACAAGGGCCGTGACGAGGATTCGAACCTACGTCTGTGAGCATCCCAGACGCTGCCTTAATCGACTGAGCTACATGGTAAAAGAGTTGAAAACCGAAGTTCTACTGAACTGTAGTTCAGTAGAACTCTTTCAATTGTTTTGCTCATTGATGCCTCACGTTATTGTGATTTCTGTATGCTTCTAATTACACACTAATAGTAACAGTAGTTTCAGTAATAATAGTAGGCACAGTGAGAGTGCCAGGAAAGGCAATAGTGACAGTGTTCAATGTATCGAAATTTTAATACAAAATCGTTCACATGAATATATAAACAAAAATATTGACCCGTTTGGGGGAGAACAATTTCTAGTTGCAAGAACTTGGCTGTAGGGAGCAAATAAAGGGGATATTTACACCCAAACAAACAAAAATTAAAAATATGAATATTTACAATATTCAGAACTATCATTTTATTACAGGAGTATATTAAAAAAAATACGGGAAAATGGCATAACAAAATTTATGTGCCATAATTTGGGTGAGGGGAATGAAATTGAGGATTTGCCCCACACCCCCGTAGCCCACCGACGGGAAAGAATAGAATTTAAAAATATATTTTTTTCTTACTAAGTTTCAGCCAAATATATGGGGAATACGGGGACATTAGGTACAAACTCGTGCCTCACGCTCACACAACAAATGTGAAATTAAGCCCGTCGGTGTAATATATGTGTAACGTCTGTTTGTGTGTGTGGTATACACATATGGGCACACCAAGAAACACACACACACACACACACACACACACATTCAATGGAATACATTAGGAAGTGATGTGGTGGAGGCTGACTCCATACACAGTTCCAAGTGTAGATATGATAGAGCCCAATAGGCTCAGGAACCTGTACACCTGTTGATTGACGGTTGAGAGGCGGGACCAAAGAGCCAGAGCTCAACCCCCGCAAGCACAACTAGGTGAGTACACACACACACACACACACACACACACACACACACACACACACACACACACACACACACACACACACACACACACGCCATCGCGTGCACGTTACATGACGATTGCGTGACATACCTCTGAGAACATATTGAAGCAGAGGGATGGGTTCGAACCCCCGCCCATTCTGGTGCCAGAAGGTGCCTTCCAAACTCAATGCAAGTCAACTGACACTTATGATTCAATACTCTTAGCCTATCATGGTCCAGTCGGTAGTGTGTATGCCAGAGGAGTTTAGAGCTGAGGATTCGATCCCATTCCAGGGCTTCACAACTTGTGTCACCGGTGCCTCAACTCGTCCTCACAACCTAATGGCATTTTTTTTTACGATACGGTAACCAACATTACAACTACGGCCTACTATGAAATGTAACGACATGTGAATATTTACGTCTTCTATGAATTGGACTTGATAGGATAGGTTAGGTTAGGGTGGTTAGGTTAGGTGGGTTGCTTGGGTAAGTACGTTTCTGGTTTGGTAAGAAGGCTGGATTTTTGACGGAGTGGAAAATCCAGACTGAAAATCCAGGCTGGAAATCCAGGCTGAACAAGACTGATTAAGCTGTGTACACATTCAACCTGCTCTCCCACAAGACAGCACATATAGGACTTATTGCTTATAGTCATTATTTGGTTTATAAATAGAGCACTGAGAGACAGGAACCTGTGTTTGGGTCAATAAACGCTTCCATTGGGGACAACAATCATTAGAAGGATAGAAATATTTACCAATAATAGCCCCCCAGGGCTTGATGAAGAATAGTGACCCAGAGACCAGGAGCAGACTGAGGAAGCAAAGAATAGTGACCCGAGACCAGGAGCAGTCTGAGGAAGCAAAGAATAGTGACCAACAGACCAGGAGCAGTCTGAGGAAGCAAAGAATAGTGACCCACAGACCAGGAGCAGTCTGAAGAAGCAAAGAATAGTGACCCACAGACTAGGAGCAGACTGAGGAAGCAAAGAATAGTGACCCTAGAGACCAGGAGCAGTCTGAGGAAGCAAAGAATAGTGACCAACAGACCAGGATCAGTGTGAAGAAGCAAAGAATAGTGACCAACAGACCAGGAGCAGACTGAGGAAGCAAAGAATAGTGACCCAGAGACCAGGAGCAGTCTGAGGAAGCAAAGAATAGTGACCCTAGAGACCAGGAGCAGTCTGAGGAAGCAAAGAATAGTGACCCGAGACCAGGAGCAGTCTGAGGAAGCAAAGAATAGTGACCCACAGACCAGGAGCAGTCTGAGGAAGCAAAGAATAGTGACCCACAGACCAGGAGCAGTCTGAGGAAGCAAAGAATAGTGACCAACAGACCAGGAGCAGTCTGAGGAAGCAAAGAATAGTGACCCACAGACCAGGAGCAGTCTGAGGAAGCAAAGAATAGTGACCCACAGACCAGGAGCAGACTGAGGAAGCAAAGAATAGTGACCCTAGAGACCAGGAGCAGTCTGAGGAAGCAAAGAATAGTGACCCTAGAGAACAGGAGCAGTCCGAGGAAGCAAAGAATAGTGACCCTAGAGACCAGGAGCAGTCTGAGGAAGCAAAGAATAGTGACCCTAGAGAACAGGAGCAGTCCGAGGAAGCAAAGAATAGTGACCCTAGAGACCAGGAGCAGTCTGAGGAAGCAAAGAATAGTGACCCAGAGACCAGGAGCAGACTGAGGAAGCAAAGAATAGTGACCCTAGAGAACAGGAGCAGTCTGAGGAAGCAGAGAATAGTGACCAACAAACAGTTCGCACATATACAAAGAGTATTACATGTTGGGAACAAGGGTTGGAACGTGTAAAGAAAGAAATAGTGTTAATGAAACAGTACAAAGAGGAATAAGGAAGAGTGCGTCATGAATGGCTGAAAGAGCTTCAACCCCGCAATCTGGGGTCGTGCCGAGCAGGAAGGCTTTAATTCTGCTATCCTGGGCGTCCCAAACGTCCAGGCTTCAACCCCAGCTATCCTGGGCGTCCAACACATCCCGTCTTCAACCCCAGCTATCCTGGGCGTCCCAAACATCCAGTCTTCAACCCCCGCTATCCTGGGCGTCCCAAACATCCAGTCTTCAACCCCCGCTATCCTGGGCGTCCCAAACATCCAGTCCTCAACCCCCGCTATCCTGGGCGTCCCAAACATCCAGGCTTCAACCCCCGCTATCCTGGGCGTCCCAAACGTCCAGGCTTCAACCTCCGCTATCCTGGGCGTCCAACACATCCCGTCTTCAACCCCAGCTATCCTGGGCGTCCCAAACATCCAGGCTTCAACCGCCGCTATCCTGGGCGTCCCAAACGTCCAGGCTTCAACCCCCGCTATCCTGGGCGTCCAACACATCCAGTCTTCAACCCCAGCTATCCTGGGCGTCCAACACATCCAGGCTTCAACCCCCGCTATCCTGGGCGTCCCCAACGTCCAGGCTTCAACCCCCGCTATCCTGGGCGTCCAACACATCCAGTCTTCAACCCCAGCTATCCTGGGCGTCCCAAACATCCAGTCTTCAACCCCCGCTATCCTGGGCGTCCCAAACATCCAGTCTTCAACCCCAGCTACCCTGGGCGTCCCAAACATCCAGTCTTCAACCCCCGCTATCCTGGGCGTCCCAAACATCCAGGCTTCAACCCCCGCTATCCTGGGCGTCCCAAACGTCCAGGCTTCAACCCCCGCTATCCTGGGCGTCCAACACATCCAGTCTTCAACACCCGCTATCCTGGGCGTCCCAAACATCCAGTCTTCAACCCCCGCTATCCTGGGCGTCCCAAACATCCAGTCTTCAACCCCCGCTATCCTGGGCGTCCCAAACATCCAGTCTTCAACCCCCACTATCCTGGGCGTCCCAAACATCCAGGCTTCAACCCCCGCTATCCTGGGCGTCCCAAACGTCCAGGCTTCAACCCCCGCTATCCTGGGCGTCCAACATATCCAGTCTTCAACCCCAGCTATCCTGGGCGTCCCAAACATCCAGTCTTCAACCCCGCTATCCTGGGCGTCCCAAACACCCAGTCTTCAACCCCAGCTATCCTGGGCGTCCTAAACATCCAGTCTTCAACCCCCGCTATCCTGGGCGTCCCAAACATCCAGGCTTCAACCCCCGCTATCCTGGGCGTCCCAAACGTCCAGGCTTTAACCCCCGCTATCCTGGGCGTCAAACACATCCAGTCTTCAACCCCCGCTATCCTGGGCGTCCCAAACATCCAGTCTTCAACCCCCGCTATCCTGGGCGTCCCAAACATCCAGTCTTCAACCCCCGCTATCCTGGGCGTCCCAAACATCCAGTCTTCAACCTTCGCTATCCTGGGCGTCCCAAACATCCAGGCTTCAACCCCCGCTATCCTGGGCGTCCCAAACATCCAGTCTTCAACCCCCGCTATCCTGGGCGTCCCAAACATCCAGTCTTCAACCCCCGCTATCCTGGGCGTCCCAAACATCCAGTCTTCAACCCCCGCTATCCTGGGCGTCCCAAACATCCAGTCTTCAACCCCCGCTATCCTGGGCGTCCCAAACATCCAGGCTTCAACCCCAGCTATCCTGGGCGTCCCAAACATCCAGTCTTCAACCCCCGCTATCCTGGGCGTCCCAAACATCCAGGCTTCAACCCCCGCTATCCTGGGCGTCCCAAACGTCCAGGCTTCAACCCCCGCTATCCTGGGCGTCCAAAACATCCAGTCTTCAACCCCAGCTATCCTGGGCGTCCAACACATCCAGGCTTCAACCCCCGCTATCCTGGGCGTCCCAAACATCCAGTCTTCAACCCCCGCTATCCTGGGCGTCCCAAACGTCCAGGCTTCAACCCCCCGTTATCTTGGGCGTCCCCAACGTCCAGGCTTCAACCCCCGCTATCTTGGGCGTCCCCAACGTCCAGGCTTCAACCCCCGCTATCTTGGGCGTCCCCAACGTCCAGGCTTCAACCCCCGCTATCTTAGGCGTCCCCAACGTCCAGGCTTCAACCCCCGCTATCTTGGGCGTCCCAAACATCCAGGCTTCAACCCCCGCTATCCTGGGCGTCCCAAGCAGGCTGGGGACCGCTAAGTATTGTCGGTCCTCGGGGAAGTCTCGTCACGATTTAATGGTTTATACGATATTAACAATGTTTACAAAATTCATTTTAATTCATTTGATAAACAAAAACCGGAGCCAAAGTCGATAACAGAATTATACGTTCATGTTCGTTCTAGTCTTCCGGCGTTCGCTGCGATCCGGATTTGTTTATTTGTTTGTGTTTATTTTGCCCATATTTCATATTTTGTATTGGCATGGTAACTCATCAGACTGTGTGCACCGTTTAATCCCCTGATTGAGTATACCTTGGGAAGAGGATGGGGGCGTGGAGTAGGGGCGTGGAGTGGGGGGCGTGGAGTGGGGGCGTGGGGTGGGGGCGTGGGGTGGGGGCGTGGGGTGGGGGGAGTGGAGTGGGGGGCGTGGGGTGGGGGCGTGGAGTGGGGGCGTGGAGTGGGGGCGTGGAGTGGGGGTGTTTGGGAGCCTCAGGAGGCATGGGGAGGCGCTCATAAGGTAGCGGGGAGGGAGTGAACGTGTAACAGGTGACAGAGGAGAGCGTGAGGATTCATGAGTGGGGGGAAAGGCGTGGGTGGGGAAGGGGGGGGGGGAATACAGTAAGGCGTGGGGGGGGGAGGGGATTGGGTAAAGATGCACAGTTTTCGTGTGATGTTTGATGAATTATCTGCTAGAAAGGCTGCGATACAATATTTTCTGCACCAGAGACCAACTACTTCTACGCCTCGGCTGGTGGACGAGGCGTGCAGAGCTAGAGCTCCACCGGAGCCACTGAGAGGCAAGCACACTCGCCAGTCGTTACACACCGCAGTGAAAAATGCTTTACTTCCCCCGTGACAATATGTAACGCGTTTCCAAGTTAAGATTTTTCACGGCGAGAAATCCGCCACCTGCTCCGGAGCGCTCCCCCTAATTTCACTCCAAGATTGATCGTCACAGCGGGATAATGAATGTAACTGAGTGAAATTTTTTTTCCCCCGGCGGACGAACCGAGCTTTGCCGCATGGTAAGCAAGCAGTGGGAACGGGGCTGTGAATGGGGTGGGGGGGAGTGATTCAGAGAGATGGGGAGGGAAGGGAAAGGTGTGTGTGTGTTGGGGAGGGTCGATTCTTAGGGGAAGAAGAGGGGATGGAGGTGAGTTGTGGGTGTGGGGGAGTTACGAGGAGAGAGAGAGGGATGGGAGTGTGTAAGTGAATGTTGAGTTTGTAAATTCGAACTCATGTGGAGTTGAGCTTACAGTGACTCTGGTTTGTGGTACATGTGGTCGAGTGTGGACTCCATACCTCGGTGACAAGAAAGCTGGAGAGTACCCAGCGGTACTCCACCAGGCTACTCCCGCACCCAAGTGGTATAGGTTACGGGGAAAGGCTAAGGGAATTTATCAAAAGCCGCCAAAGAGCCGACGTAGCGGAAGGCAGATCTACTGCGATGTGGTACTAACAAGCCACTGGGTACTACTCTTTCAAGCCTGGCAAAAAGATATCCAGAGACATTGCAGTAGCCATACACAGACTCAGACTTGGTTACAAGTGCTGCTGGGAGGTAATAAACCCAATACTTGGTGTCATATCTGTGGAACAGATGCAGAGGCGCCACTATTACACAACTTACTGGAATGTAAAGCAACTGAAGCCCTGCGCATCAAACTCAACATTCATCTAACAAGAGCAGCTGCATTAAATGGAAAATCAACAGCGACTACAATGGTCAGAAAAGCAGTTGAAGAATGGGACACACTAGTGAACACTGTGCATCTATATCCGCCACCAAGATAACCTTAATAAAACAAAAGACTAAAACCAGTGCGCTAAAACAGAAGTGGAGAAGAAACGGGAGGAAAACCCCACCTCCATTTAAAACTCTGACCCAAATATCACAGTAACAAGGTTATCACGAATAACCGAACTGAATTACGGGCTCACCATAGCCCGTGCTACATGGACTTCTTGTTCTGAGTAGCCAAGTATAAAACAACAACAACTAAAACTAAGGAAATTAAAACTTTCCTCACTGAAAGAGAATAAACATGGTGGACTTGATCACCACATACAAAATATTACGAAGTAATGACAAGTTAGACAATAAGAGATAATGCGTACAGTGAAGGGTAAATTTAATACCAGTATTTTATTAGTAGCTGTGTATACATTAATACCTTCTTCATAATATCGGTATAGGAGATGACAGGTGACTCTTGCTAAGAGGCTTATAGAGCTCTCCTTTCCAAGCCTTATATATAGTCCTACCCTAATAGTCTTGCGTGGAACACTACCCGTCTATTGGTTTACAGCCAGGTCCCCAATTACTGCAAGGGGAACAGAGGTGACCAATTAGGGATCGGTAACCATTCGTCCACCCCTGCTCACGGCTCGGGTCCCAGTGGGTACCATAGGACAGCATCAAGGGTGAGAGCATCTATCACTCCACCCACGACCCGATCACTCTACCCACGACCCGACCACTACACTCACAACCCGACCACTCCACTCACGACCCGACCACTCCACTCACGACCCGACCACTTCGATTTTGGTCGGCAGAGCGTCGCCCTCGCCTCATACGGGGTCGGCGATCGATCCCAAATGATCCAAACGGGTTAACACCGCTTATCTACTGATCCTCATTTCCCAGTTCCTTGTGCTCACGACTCTACCCAGAACTATACAGCCATACTGACTTAACATTGTCTAGGGTTTAACTATCTTACCTTACACCTCAGAGTGAACTATCAGCAAGTTGTCCCTCGGGAATCTTAGAGCTACAACTATATATATATATATATATATATATATATATATATATATATATATATATATATATATATATATATATATATATATATATATATATAACGACATAAGCTAACTAAAGATGATCGTTCCACATTAAGACTTGGAGTCAACAGTGTGGGAACACAATGAGGAGGATTAAGACCGAGGAAGATAATATGAGGCTACAAGATGATTTAGACAAACTGATGGAATGGTTCAACAAATGGCTACTAAAGTTCAACCCAAGTAAATGTAAGGTAATGAAACTAAACGGAGGGAACAGGAGGCCAGACACAGGATACAGAATGGGAGATGAAGTGCGTCATGACACGGACAGAGAAAGATCTTTGAGTTGATATCACGCCAAACCTGTTTCCTGAAGCCCACATCAAAAGAATATCATCAGCGGCGTATGCGAGGCTGACTAACATCCCAACTGTATTCAGAAATGTGTGTAAAGAAATAATTCAGAACTTTGAATAGCACAAATGTAAGACCAATCCTGGAGTATGCGGCCCCAGCATGGAGTCCATACCTTGTGAAGCACAAGATTAAACTGAAGAAAGTTCAGTGGTATGCCACTAGGCTAGTCCCAGAACTAAGAGGCATGAGTTACGCGGAAAGGCTGCGTGAACTGCACCAAACGTTACTGGAAGACAGAAGAGCTCGTAGAGACATGATCACCACATTCAAATTTTTCAGAATTGACAGGGTAGATAAGGACGGATTATTTAACACGGGTGGTACACGCACAAGGGGAAACAGGTGTAAGCTGAGTACCCATATGAGCCACAGAGACATTAGAAAGAATTTTTTCAGTGTCAAAGTAGTTTAGTATATGAAATGCAATAGGAAGTGATGTGGTGGAGGCTGACTCCATACACAGTTTCAAATATAGATATGATAGAGCTCGAGAAGGTCAGGAACCTGAACACCTCAACTGATTGACCTCTCAATCAGGAACCTCTCAACTGATTGACAGTTGAGAGGCTGAACCAAAAAAACGCAGCTCATCCCCCACAACCACAACTAGGTGAGGTTATCTTGAGGTTATCTTGAGTTGATTTCGGGGATTTTAGTGTCCCCGCGGCCCGGTCCTCGACCAGGCCTCCACCCCCAGGAAGCAGCCCGTGACAGCTGACTAACACCCAGGTACCTAATGTACTGCTAGGTAACAGGGGCATAGGGTGAAAGAAACTCTGCCCCATTGTTTCTCGCCGGCACCTGGGATCGAACCCAGGACCACAGGATCACAAGTCCCGCGTGCTGTCCGCTCGGCCGACCTCCTCCCCAAGAGGTGAGTACAAGTTATTCAGTCCTCCGCAGGGTAATAAACCCATGGAATCGCCTTTTTGCCGATGCCATAAATCTGAAGACAGTTCTCCAGTTTAAAATTCAGCTGGACAAAATTTTCAAGAATAATGGGATACATATAAGAAGCCTCTGGATGAGTCAGTTGTGATCCCTCTCACTTCATGGGTGGTGGTAGCCGCCCTCAGCGGGACCTGACCACGTGTTTCAAAATCTTTGTATATTTTCTTGAGATATATCTACAGAGAAGTCAAGAACTACGGCTGAGATGGCCAGTCACCCGCAGCATCCACGGATCTTCCCGTTTTCTCTTCTTGAAATTATCTGTAGTAACATTTAGCTAAGTCCTCCCAGCAGCAGCAGCAGCCACAGGAGCCCAGGAAGCCTCCGCGACAACAAGTACGCTGCACCACCAAGCTGTGGTGTCAAGTACGCTGCACCACTAAGCTGTGGTGTCAAGTACGCTGCACCACTAAGCTGTGGTGTCAAGTACGCTGCACTACTAAGCTGTGGTGTCAAGTACGCTGCACCACTAAGCTGTGGTGTCAAGTACGCTGCACCACTAAGCTGTGGTGTCAAGTACGCTGCACCACTAAGCTGTGGTGTCAAGTACGCTGCACCACTAAGCTGTTGTGTCAAGTACGCTGCACCACTAAGCTGTTGTGTCAAGTACGCTGCACCACTAAGCTGTGGGGCCAAAGTGACACTGACCGCCGCCAACATATTCTACAGGAAAACGCATATAAAAATGGAACACTCGGTACGGAACTGATCTTTACCACTTTTCTACTTATAAAAATACCTTTATTATTCTTTTTTCGACAAACCTGTAGGTTGCCTCAGCTTTTCAGATGTGGCCATTTTGCATGTGCACTTCCAGGTAAAAGCCGGGTACTTATACGTCTGAATATGTGTATTTACAATTTATATTTTTGTTATGTGAAAGAGCATTATACTGTGCGCTGGGATGGTACCTGTTCACCGGTCTGTGATGATATATTTAATAATAGAGTTTGAGCTAGAGATATTATTTCCCTGCTATTGCTGGGAGTAAAATGTTTACTGTGGCGGTTAAGTTATAATTTTTTGTTCTCGTGAGACATATATCAGGGGGCGAGCAGTCGCTATCAACAGTCTGGTTGATCAGACCACCCAACCAGGAAGCCTGGTCAGAGACCGGGCCGCGAGGATGTTTATCCTCGTGACCATCACAAAGTAATTGTAAGGTAGGGTACTTTTGGCCTTAGAGAGGGTGTTTGCGGTGCTTCTCGGTCAGTGGTTGGTTGTTTAGTCAGCCCGTCCTTCTAATGGAACCGGTGGCTGAGCGGAGAGAACACTGGACGCGTGATCCTGTGGTCCCGGGTTCGATCCCGAGCGCCGGCGAGAAACAATGGGTAGAGTTTCTTTCACCTTGATGCTCCTGTTACCTAGCAGTAAATAGGTACCTGGGAGTTAGTCAGCTGTCACGGGCTGCTTCCTGGGTGTGGAGGCCTGATCGAGGACCGGGCCGCGGGGACACTAAAAGCCCCGAAATCATCTCAAGATAACCTCAAGATAAGGTTTCCCAACGCCAAGAAAACGGTCAATTTAAAGTCTCGTCTCCTAACCTACCAGAGGACCCAAAACAGAAAACAGGACAGTACGTCACTTTCGCGAGCCGCTTCCATTTTCTAGTACGACCATTTTTGGCCTTATGTGACGCATTCGAGCGAAAAGCGTCGTTCTTTGTAGAGGGTCAGATTGTGTTTAGCTCGTTTGAGATTTATTTGTACAAAAGACCTGTGTTTTTTGTATTTTTGGGGGGGATCTTCTTAAGATGATTTCGGGGCTTTAGTGTCCCCGCGGCCCGGTCTTCGACCAGGCCTCCACCCCCAGGAAGCAGCCCGTGACAGCTGACTAACACCCAGGTACCTATTTTACTGCTAGGTAACAGGGGAATAGGGTGAAAGAAACTCTGCCCATTGTTTCTCACCGGCGCCCGGGATCGAACCCGGGACCACAGGATCACAAGTACAGCGTGCTGTCCGCTCGGCCGACCGGCTCACTATAGATAGATCTGGCTGTCTGAAAATCTCCGGTTCGTTGAGTATTTCTAGGTTATCGAAGTTTATATCTGCTTCTTTGCGTATGACTTCCTTATACGATGTTATGCAAGTGTTAAGGGCTCAGGGTCTGGCATCTTGGTTTTACTCAATTTCCCAATAGAGGTCACCTGGTGATGTCAGTGTGGCATCCGGCTCCTGTGTCGCCTCTACATCCGTCACTGCCCATGTCACAGGTTCGGTGAGTCACAATAACGTGGCTGAAGTATGTTGACCAGACCACACACTAGAAATTGAAGGGACGACGACGTTTCGGTCCGTCCTGGACCATTCTCAAGTCGATTGTGACAATCGACTTGAGAATGGTCCAGGACGGACCGAAACGTCGTCGTCCCTTCAATTTCTAGTGTGTGGTCTGGTCAACATCACAGGTTCGGTTTCTCGGGTTTTATTTTGGTTGATGATTTATTCCGTATTATTACCACGACCTTCCGCCCGCCAAACACACACCGAAACTACGACGTTGGTACAACGTTCGAACAAGTTTTAACACTTCCTAACTAGTTATAACAACCAATATAGCAAGTTGTAACAACGTTCTAATACGTCATAAAGACGTTAAGCCAAGATGTAACAACTTTAGATGTAACAACTTTAGATGTAACAACTTTGTAACAACTTTACAACTTTACAAAGTTGTAACAAGCGGGAAATAGAGACAGTTTCGGTTTGTGTTTCCAGGGCGGTTGTCGTACAGAGAAATCTAAGTACCATCAACAACTTAATACAAGCGACGCTCATGATCTTGTCGCAGAGAAGCAAGAGAAGTCAACCAATCTCATCCGGAGATGCATTTGGCAAGGCAGATATGTCATAGAACATTCAGAGCCACATATATATTTTTTTTACGGAAAAAGGGTTGTCATTTAAGAAACTTTTGATCACAAGTTGAAATAACATTAGCTTTCATTTGGACCAGACAACAAAGGTCCACGAAGTTGACTTCTATGTGACCATTATTAATACAAGTCCACTACGGGCTCGCCATAGCCCGTGCTACTTGGAACTTTTGTTCTGTGTAGCTGAATCTAAAACAACAACAACAACAACAGACCATTATGTTGACCACACCACACACTAGAAAGTGAAGGGACGATGATCGACTTGAGAATGGTCCAGGACGGACCGAAACGTCGTCGTCCCTTCACCTTCTAGTATGTGGTCTGGTCAACATACTTCAGCCACGTTATTGTGACTCTTCGCCTGCACAGGCCATTATGAATGCCTTAGTTGCACCGGCCCCCCTAGATCAGCTCTATCTTCAGTGTTCCTCTCTGTTACTCTGTAGCGGCATACAGAGCCCACCGCTGTCCCCTCTACACTCACAGCAGCTCTCTTGACATCAAAGGCAACTGGTTGTCGTGAAAGCAGCTGTGAACATTCCAGTTGCCCGCTAGAATTGCCCGCCATCACCGCCAATGTCCCGTCTTCCGTATCTTGACTTATGGGAGGTTTGGGAGGTTACAGAGCGCTCACTGCTCTCAGTGGGAGGGTCCCCCTGGGTGTCTTTGTCTCCCACTCTTGATGTGTGCTTACACTGCCTCTATCTCCACCCGTCATGGTTTGTGGCATTACCCCGTAAATCTCCGAGTGTGTGTGTCAGCTCACCTATTTGTGATTGAAGGGGTTGAGCTCTGGCTCTTTGGTTCCGCCTCTCAACTGTCAATCAACTGGTGTACAGGTTCCTGAGCCTATTGGGCTCTATCATATCTACACTTAAAACTGTGTATGGAGTCAGCTTCCACCACATCACTCCGTAATGCATTCCATCCGTTAACTACTCTGACACTAAAAACATTCTTTCTAATATCTCTGTAGCTCATTTGGGCACTCAATTTCCACCTGTGTCCCTAAGTGCGTGTGCCCCTTGTGTTAAATAGCCTGTCTTTATCTACCCTGTTAATTCCTCTCAGAATCTTGTACATGGTGATCATGTCCGCCAGAATTCTTGTCTTCCAGCGACGTGAGGTTTAATTCCCGTAGTCACTCCACGTAAGTCATACTTCTCAGCTCGGGTACTAGTCTGGTGGCAAACCTTTGAACCTTTTCCAGTTTAGTCTTATGCTTGACTAGATATGAACTCCATGCTGGGCCTGCATACTCCAGGATTTGTATAGGTGGTATACAAAGTTCTGAAGGATTCCTTACACAAGTGTCTAAATGCCGTTCTTATGTTGGCCAACCTGGCATATGCTGCTGATATTATCTTCTTGATATGGGCTTCAGGGGAACGTGTGTGTGTGTGTGTGTGTGTGTGTGTGTGTGTGTGTGTGTGTGTGTGTGTGTGTGTGTGTGTGTGTGTGTGTGTGTGTGTGTGTGTGTGTGAATGCATGTGAGCGTGTCTGCCAAGACAAGAGAGAGCACAAATGCCCCGCCGTTTACCCGCGTTTGCGTGAATATCTTCACTTGGACACCAGTGCAGAATGGCGGGGGTAGTACCATCCCGACCCATTCGGGTAAATTGGCTTGTATTGGCCCTTCCTGCCCAAACCCGGGGCTACAATATGCTTCGCCCTTACAGCGGGTCCACGCGAACTAACCCGCCCAGCTTAGAGAGCAGGTCGCTTAGTACCCGTTCGTCGCGCTAGGGTCACCCTTCGGACATGACGTCTCAATCTCTGTTTACACACGTTCTGGACTTAAGGGGGGGGGGCGTTGCCCAGTTATCAGTACGTACCTTGACCAACCGGGACGGCATTGACGCTCCCGGAATAGTGGGTCGCGTGACATGGCAGGGCAGCCTGTGTCCTGAGGAGGATGACGGGCATCAAGGTGTAATCCATCATTCCTGGCCCGGTTTCAACCGTATTCCTTCGAGGGACGCTCCTCTACAGGGCCTAGATTCCTGACGCCGAGAACTCCTCAGGGCAGGGCCCACGGCACCAGCGCCCGTTGTGGGTTGCTTTCCACCATTAAAAGGAGTACAAAAATGGGTTCCGGTACTTTCTCGTCATCAACACCTCGGAGGGTGCACAGAACGGCCCTCTTCGGTGCCGGTTTACCCTCCAGACCTATAGGGAGGCAAGGAGGGACCGGGTAGTGGAGCTTGGATTCCCGGGAGTCAATCCCCGGGCCCGATTGATGTACGGGGGATGTCGGGAGCAAGTGATTGCCCTCAAAGCGTAGCATAGTTGCTCCCGCCGGTTACCCGCGTATATATGTGTGTGTGTGTGTGTTTGTGTACTCACCTAGTTGTGTTTGCGGTGGTTGAGCTCTGGCTCTTTGGTCCCGCCTCTCAACTGTCAATCAACTGGCGCACAGATTCCTGAGCCTACTGGGCTCTATCATATCTACATTTGAAACTATGTATGGAGTCAGCCTCGTGTGTGTACGTGCATGCATGAGTGCACGTACGTGAGTCGGATGAGACTGAAACAGCATGCGTTAAATCTTGGACCCCTCTTTCCCATCTGTTGGCTTCTTTCTATACACTTTCCAGTCTCCTGTACTGTATTATATCTACTTCAGAAGTGGTATAATGAAACTGCTTCAACCATGTCCCGTTAGCCGAGAGCGTGCAAACTTTATATTCAGAGTGCCAGGAGCACAGCAATTTAGTGATGCACGGCGGACTGCAGCACTGTTTCACTACACATTGTCCAACGTTCAAAGCTGAAATTGCATAATGTTACCTATACTATATGTTGACTGAGATACAAATTAAAGCAATGGATGATTTTTGTATTTGCTGCAGTAAGCCATCGCTCTCTGGATAGTGTGTGTGTGTGTGTGTGTGTGTGTGTGTGTGTGTGTATACTCACCTAGTTGTGCTTGCGGGGGTTGAGCTCTGGCTCTTTGGTCCCGCCTCTCAACTGTCAATCAACTGGTTCACAGATTCCTGAGCCTACTGGGCTCTATCATATCTAATTTTGAAACTGTGTATGGAGTCTGCCTCCACCACATACTGCCTAATGCATTCCATCTGTTATGGAATGCCATAACAGATGATATTCCATAATTGATGAAAGTGTGTGTATTCACCTAGTTGTGCTTGCAGGGGTTGAGCTTTTCTCTTTCGACCCGTCTCTCAACTGTCAATCAACTGTTACTAACTATTAACAATTTTTTTTGTCCACACACACACACACACACACACACACACACACACACACACACACACACACACACACACACACACACACACACACACACACAGGAAGCAGCTCCGTAACAGCTGTCTAACTCCCAGGTACCTATTTACTGCTAGGTAACAGGGGCATTCAGGGTGAAAGAAACTTTGCCCATTTGTTTCTGCCTGGTGCGGGAATCAAACTCGTGCCAATGAATTACGAGTCCTGCGCACTGTCCGCTCAGCTACCAGATCCCCACCAGTGTGTGTGTGAAAACGATATATGAGTGTGATTGGCAATTGTCTAGTGTTGCAATTGCTAGTTCACTCACGCCGCGGTACGCGTGTGAGCAACGCGCGGGAGATGCCAATGAACTAGACTGAGTGGAAGCTGTTTGTTAACAGGGAATAAATGATTGGCAATTTGTTTGTGCAACAGTTCAGACTATGAAACACCTGAAACACTGCTGTGGGTGTTTTGCTTGCGTATTGTGAAACACGTTTCTTATAGGGGTGGTGAATGTGGTGTGTGTGTGTGTGTGTGTGTGTGTGTGTGTGTGTGTGTGTGTGTGTGTGTGTGTGTGTGTGTGTGTGTGTGTGTGTGTGTGTGTGTGCGTTTGTGTTTTCACGTAGTTGTACTCACCTAGTTGTGCTTGCGGGGATTGAGCTTTGGCTCTTTGGTCCCGCCTCTAAACTGTCAATCAACGGGTGTACAGATTCTGGAGCCTACTGGGCTCTATCATATATACATTTGAGACTGTGTATGGAGTCAGCCTCCACCACATCACTGCCTAATGCATTTCATCTGTTACTTTCTCTAACACTGTAAAAATCTTTCTAATGTCTCTGTGGCTCATTTGGGTACTACATTTCCACCTGTGTCTCCTTGTTCGTGTTCTACTTGTGCTTAATAGTGTGTCTTTTTCCACCCTGTAAATCCCTCTGAGAATTTTGTAGGTGGTAATCATGTCTCCCCTTACTCTTCTGTCTTCGAGGGACGTGAGGTTCAGCTCCCGCAGCCTTTCCTCGTAGCTCATACCTCACAGTTGAGACTAGTCTGGTGGCATACCTCTGAATCTTCTCTTAACTTTGTCTCGTATTTAACTAGGTATGGACTTAAAAATATATATATATATTTTTTAAACTAACGAAAAGCACTCTGCCTATTAGGCAAATCAGGCCTTGTATACTAAGCCGTGTAGTGCGTTCTGGCTATTAGGTACGAGATTATATATATATATATATATATATATATATATATATATATATATATATATATATATATATATATATATATATATATATATATATATATATATATATATATATATAATGCACAGACTACCATATTCCAGTAGCTGAAGTGTATAACTTTTTAGACACTCAACCCACCAGGAGACTCGAACACTGGCCAACAAGGTGGCAGTTGCATGCTGTATCCACTACACTATACTTCAAAGCCATAAGAGAGGTAGGAATTCTGGGGTATTTAACCCACCAGAACTCCAATCCTCTCCCAGGCAATGAGATAGTGTGGGACCTCGGATGCTCTTTCATCGGTTCCTGTTATATGGGAAAACTCAGTGCCAAATGCTTAATGCACAGACTACCATATTCCAGTAGCTGAAGTGTATAACTTTTTAGACACTCAACCCACCAGGAGACTCGAACACTGGCCAACAAGGTGGCAGTTGCATGCTGTATCCACTACACTATACTTCAAAGCCATAAGAGAGGTAGGAATTCTGGGGTATTTAACCCACCAGAACTCCAATCCTCTCCCAGGCAATGAGATAGTGTGGGACCTCGGATGCTCTTTCATCGGTTCCTGTTATATGGGAAAACTCAGTGCCAAATGCTTAATGCACAGACTACCATATTCCAGTAGCTGAAGTGTATAACTTTTTAGACACTCAACCCACCAGGAGACTCGAACACTGGCCAACAAGGTGGCAGTTGCATGCTGTATCCACTACACTATACTTCAAAGCCATAAGGCCATAAGAGAGCATGCAACTGCCACCTTGTTGGCCAG
This sequence comes from Procambarus clarkii, assembly GCF_040958095.1. Taxonomy (NCBI): domain Eukaryota; kingdom Metazoa; phylum Arthropoda; class Malacostraca; order Decapoda; family Cambaridae; genus Procambarus; species Procambarus clarkii. The sequence goes on along the minus strand of NC_091190.1, from coordinate 21,018,773 downwards.
TGTTCGAGTCTCCTGGTGGGTTGAGTGTCTAAAAAGTTATACACTTCAGCTACTGGAATATGGTAGTCTGTGCATTAAGCATTTGGCACTGAGTTTTCCCATATAACAGGAACCGATGAAAGAGCATCCGAGGTCCCACACTATCTCATTGCCTGGGAGAGGATTGGAGTTCTGGTGGGTTAAATACCCCAGAATTCCTACCTCTCTTATGGCTTTGAAGTATAGTGTAGTGGATACAGCATGCAACTGCCACCTTGTTGGCCAGTGTTCGAGTCTCCTGGTGGGTTGAGTGTCTAAAAAGTTATACACTTCAGCTACTGGAATATGGTAGTCTGTGCATTAAGCATTTGGCACTGAGTTTTCCCATATAACAGGAACCGATGAAAGAGCATCCGAGGTCCCACACTATCTCATTGCCTGGGAGAGGATTGGAGTTCTGGTGGGTTAAATACCCCAGAATTCCTACCTCTCTTATGGCTTTGAAGTATAGTGTAGTGGATACAGCATGCAACTGCCACCTTGTTGGCCAGTGTTCGAGTCTCCTGGTGGGTTGAGTGTCTAAAAAGTTATACACTTCAGCTACTGGAATATGGTAGTCTGTGCATTAAGCATTTGGCACTGAGTTTTCCCATATAACAGGAACCGATGAAAGAGCATCCGAGGTCCCACACTATCTCATTGCCTGGGAGAGGATTGGAGTTCTGGTGGGTTAAATACCCAAGAATTCCTACCTCTCTTATGGCTTTGAAGTATAGTGTAGTGGATACAGCATGCAACTGCCACCTTGTTGGCCAGTGTTCGAGTCTCCTGGTGGGTTGAGTGTCTAAAAAGTTATACACTTCAGCTACTGGAATATGGTAGTCTGTGCATTAAGCATTTGGCACTGAGTTTTCCCATATAACAGGAACCGATGAAAGAGCATCCGAGGTCCCACACTATCTCATTGCCTGGGAGAGGATTGGAGTTCTGGTGGGTTAAATACCCCAGAATTCCTACCTCTCTTATGGCTTTGAAGTATAGTGTAGTGGATACAGCATGCAACTGCCACCTTGTTGGCCAGTGTTCGAGTCTCCTGGTGGGTTGAGTGTCTAAAAAGTTATACACTTCAGCTACTGGAATATGGTAGTCTGTGCATTAAGCATTTGGCACTGAGTTTTCCCATATAACAGGAACCGATGAAAGAGCATCCGAGGTCCCACACTATCTCATTGCCTGGGAGAGGATTGGAGTTCTGGTGGGTTAAATACCCCAGAATTCCTACCTCTCTTATGGCTTTGAAGTATAGTGTAGTGGATACAGCATGCAACTGCCACCTTGTTGGCCAGTGTTCGAGTCTCCTGGTGGGTTGAGTGTCTAAAAAGTTATACACTTCAGCTACTGGAATATGGTAGTCTGTGCATTAAGCATTTGGCACTGAGTTTTCCCATATAACAGGAACCGATGAAAGAGCATCCGAGGTTCCACACTATCTCATTGCCTGGGAGAGGATTGGAGTTCTGGTGGGTTAAATACCCCAGAATTCCTACCTCTCTTATGGCTTTGAAGTATAGTGTAGTGGATACAGCATGCAACTGCCACCTTGTTGGCCAGTGTTCGAGTCTCCTGGTGGGTTGAGTGTCTAAAAAGTTATACACTTCAGCTACTGGAATATGGTAGTCTGTGCATTAAGCATTTGGCACTGAGTTTTCCCATATAACAGGAACCGATGAAAGAGCATCCGAAGTCCCACACTATCTCATTGCCTGGGAGAGGATTGGAGTTCTGGTGGGTTAAATACCCCAGAATTCCTACCTCTCTTATGGCTTTGAAGTATAGTGTAGTGGATACAGCATGCAACTGCCACCTTGTTGGCCAGTGTTCGAGTCTCCTGGTGGGTTGAGTGTCTAAAAAGTTATACACTTCAGCTACTGGAATATGGTAGTCTGTGCATTAAGCATTTGGCACTGAGTTTTCCCATATAACAGGAACCGATGAAAGAGCATCCGAGGTCCCACACTATCTCATTGCCTGGGAGAGGATTGGAGTTCTGGTGGGTTAAATACCCCAGAATTCCTACCTCTCTTATGGCTTTGAAGTATAGTGTAGTGGATACAGCATGCAACTGCCACCTTGTTGGCCAGTGTTCGAGTCTCCTGGTGGGTTGAGTGTCTAAAAAGTTATACACTTCAGCTACTGGAATATGGTAGTCTGTGCATTAAGCATTTGGCACTGAGTTTTCCCATATAACAGGAACCGATGAAAGAGCATCCGAGGTCCCACACTATCTCATTGCCTGGGAGAGGATTGGAGTTCTGGTGGGTTAAATACCCCAGAATTCCTACCTCTCTTATGGCTTTGAAGTATAGTGTAGTGGATACAGCATGCAACTGCCACCTTGTTGGCCAGTGTTCGAGTCTCCTGGTGGGTTGAGTGTCTAAAAAGTTATACACTTCAGCTACTGGAATATGGTAGTCTGTGCATTAAGCATTTGGCACTGAGTTTTCCCATATAACAGGAACCGATGAAAGAGTATCCGAGGTCCCACACTATCTCATTGCCTGGGAGAGGATTGGAGTTCTGGTGGGTTAAATACCCCAGAATTCCTACCTCTCTTATGGCTTTGAAGTATAGTGTAGTGGATACAGCATGCAACTGCCACCTTGTTGGCCAGTGTTCGAGTCTCCTGGTGGGTTGAGTGTCTAAAAAGTTATACACTTCAGCTACTGGAATATGGTAGTCTGTGCATTAAGCATTTGGCACTGAGTTTTCCCATATAACAGGAACCGATGAAAGAGCATCCGAGGTCCCACACTATCTCATTGCCTGGGAGAGGATTGGAGTTCTGGTGGGTTAAATACCCCAGAATTCCTACCTCTCTAATGGCTTTGAAGTATAGTGTAGTGGATACAGCATGCAACTGCCACCTTGTTGGCCAGTGTTCGAGTCTCCTGGTGGGTTGAGTGTCTAAAAAGTTATACACTTCAGCTACTGGAATATGGTAGTCTGTGCATTAAGCATTTGGCACTGAGTTTTCCCATATAACAGGAACCGATGAAAGAGCATCCGAGGTCCCACACTATCTCATTGCCTGGGAGAGGATTGGAGTTCTGGTGGGTTAAATACCCCAGAATTCCTACCTCTCTTATGGCTTTGAAGTATAGTGTAGTGGATACAGCATGCAACTGCCACCTTGTTGGCCAGTGTTCGAGTCTCCTGGTGGGTTGAGTGTCTAAAAAGTTATACACTTCAGCTACTGGAATATGGTAGTCTGTGCATTAAGCATTTGGCACTGAGTTTTCCCATATAACAGGAACCGATGAAAGAGCATCCGAGGTCCCACACTATCTCATTGCCTGGGAGAGGATTGGAGTTCTGGTGGGTTAAATACCCCAGAATTCCTACCTCTCTTATGGCTTTGAAGTATAGTGTAGTGGATACAGCATGCAACTGCCACCTTGTTGGCCAGTGTTCGAGTCTCCTGGTGGGTTGAGTGTCTAAAAAGTTATACACTTCAGCTACTGGAATATGGTAGTCTGTGCATTAAGCATTTGGCACTGAGTTTTCCCATATAACAGGAACCGATGAAAGAGCATCCGAGGTCCCACACTATCTCATTGCCTGGGAGAGGATTGGAGTTCTGGTGGGTTAAATACCCCAGAATTCCTACCTCTCTTATGGCTTTGAAGTATAGTGTAGTGGATACAGCATGCAACTGCCACCTTGTTGGCCAGTGTTCGAGTCTCCTGGTGGGTTGAGTGTCTAAAAAGTTATACACTTCAGCTACTGGAATATGGTAGTCTGTGCATTAAGCATTTGGCACTGAGTTTTCCCATATAACAGGAACCGATGAAAGAGCATCCGAGGTCCCACACTATCTCATTGCCTGGGAGAGGATTGGAGTTCTGGTGGGTTAAATACCCCAGAATTCCTACCTCTCTTATGGCTTTGAAGTATAGTGTAGTGGATACAGCATGCAACTGCCACCTTGTTGGCCAGTGTTCGAGTCTCCTGGTGGGTTGAGTGTCTAAAAAGTTATACACTTCAGCTACTGGAATATGGTAGTCTGTGCATTAAGCATTTGGCACTGAGTTTTCCCATATAACAGGAACCGATGAAAGAGCATCCGAGGTCCCACACTATCTCATTGCCTGGGAGAGGATTGGAGTTCTGGTGGGTTAAATACCCCAGAATTCCTACCTCTCTTATGGCTTTGAAGTATAGTGTAGTGGATACAGCATGCAACTGCCACCTTGTTGGCCAGTGTTCGAGTCTCCTGGTGGGTTGAGTGTCTAAAAAGTTATATATATATATATATATATATATATATATATATATATATATATATATATATATATATATATATATATATATATATATATATATATATATATATATATAACATATATATATATAACATATATATATATAACATATATATATATATATATATATATATAAATCTATATATCACCTGGGTATAAGAACACCACCACCCACCTGGGTGGTGGTGTTCTTATGCCGGGTCCGAGCAGTCTGGAGAGGGCCTCGGCCCAACACGGTCCTCACACCCTCATAGCCAGATAAAGCATTTTAGTACGGCAGTTTCTTGACGTTGAGAACGCTCGCGAGAACGGGCTGCTCTAAAGTCTAGTCCTCGTGTTTATCTTCACCCTCATGAAAGATACTGTTCAACTCCCTATTGTTTTATACAAATATCTTATTTAATTATTCAATGATTTATTTTAAAGATGCGAGTCATAACATATTTAATGTTTGTTTTATCACTAAGGTTACGTTATCTCCGACTGTACACAACTCTTCATCCTGCCACAGCTAATAGAATGATTAATTCCGGTGAATGCTTCTCTTAAGCACAAACGCAAAAAACAAATCTACATTATCATAACGGATCCAAGTGCAAGAAAATCAGCAGTCTCCCCTTCTGACAGAAAATGGAACTGGAATATTCGCCTACATGTATGCAAGACATAACGGGGCAACAATTTTATCATAGTCCACCATAAAATGTTCACCCCCAATACTATTTTCCCGTTATTCTGTACAACTGTAATTAATAAAAGCCTTTTCTACTAAATTATTATTTTATTGTTTGCATGATGGAGGAAAAAAAAACTGCGTGAATAGGTCTATTGTTTCATTTTCGTTTGAATTTCCTTTACGAGGAAAAATTTGCCAGGTTCATTGTAGATAGACCTTTGGAGACCCGACGCACGAGTCTGTTAGACAATGTATACCGCAGGCTGTTGAACATGGTCCTGCTGGAGACCTGCTGCTGGAGACCTGCTGCTGGAGACCACCTGCTGGAGACCTCCTGCTGGAGACCTCCTGCTGGAGACCTGTTGGAGACCTGCTGCTGGAGACCTCCTGCTGGAGACCACCTGCTGGAGACCTCCTGCTGGAGACCTGCTGCTGGAGACCTCCTGCTGGAGACCTCCTGCTGGAGACCTCCTGCTGGAGACCTCCTGCTGGAGACCACCTGCTGGAGACCTGCTGCTGGAGACCTCCTGCTGGAGACCACCTGCTGGAGACCTGCTGCTGGAGACCTGCTGCTGGAGACCTGCTGCTGGAGACCTGCTGCTGGAAACCACCTGCTGGAGACCTCCTGCTGGAGACCACCTGCTGGAGACCTCCTGCTGGAGACCTCCTGCTGGAGACCTCCTGCTGGAGACCTCCTGCTGGAGACCACCTGCTGGAGACCTGCTGCTGGAGACCTCCTGCTGGAGACCTCCTGCTGGAGACCTCCTGCTGGAGACCTCCTGCTGGAGACCACCTGCTGGAGACCTGCTGCTGGAGACCTCCTGCTGGAGACCACCTGCTGGAGACCTCCTGCTGGAGACCACCTGCTGGAGACCTGCTGCTGGAGACCTCCTGCTGGAGACCACCTGCTGGAGACCACCTGCTGGAGACCTGCTGCTGGAGACCTCCTGCTGGAGACCACCTGCTGGAGACCTCCTGCTGGAGACCACCTGCTGGAGACCTCCTGCTGGAGACCTGCTGCTGGAGACCACCTGCTGGAGACCTCCTGCTGGAGACCACCTGCTGGAGACCTGCTGCTGGAGACCACCTGCTGGAGACCTCCTGCTGGAGACCTGCTGCTGGAGACCACCTGCTGGAGACCTCCTGCTGGAGACCTGCTGCTGGAGACGTCCTTCTGGAGACCAGGGTTGTCTGTAATAGGGACAACCGACGCCGCATTTCCACGATGAGAGGGACCGAAGACGTGCTGGGACAGGTGCTTGTGGTACTCCGGTAACCTGACCATCATCTTCACCTGGTGAACTGCGCCTTAAACAGGACCTGAACGCTCCTAGGCATAGGAAGAGTTAATGAACTCTAGCTCTCCCAGGAGCATTCCTAGGCGTAGGAGGGCACTGGAGGGATCGTCGAAAAGACAGAAAGTTCTCGTCTCTCCTTAATGATGAGAATAACAATCAATTCGACCCACTTCTCGTCCTCGTACAAGCACGTGACTCCTTCACCTTCACTACCCTCCCACCAGCATTCACGAAATAGTCACATTAAAATGTTAATAACTCTCCAGTCAACGCTAGTACAACTTCTTAACACCTTCACGAGAAACATCGCCCGGTGAGTGAAACATCGCCCCGGTGAGTGAAACATCACCCGGTGAGTGAAACATCGCCCGGTGAGTGAAACATCACCCGGTGAGTGAAACATCGCCCGGTGAGTGAAACATCACCCGGTGAGTGAAACATCGCCCGGTGAGTGAAACATCGCCCCGGTGAGTGAAACATCGCCCGGTGAGTGAAACATCGCCCCGGTGAGTGAAACATCGCCCGGTGAGTGAAACATCGCCCCGGTGAGTGAAACATCGTCCCGGTGAGTGAAACATCGCCCCGGTGAGTGAAACATCACCCGGTGAGTGAAACATCGCCCGGTGAGTGAAACATCACCCGGTGAGTGAAACATCGCCCGGTGAGTGAAACATCGCCCCGGTGAGTGAAACATCGCCCGGTGAGTGAAACATCGCCCCGGTGAGTGAAACATCGCCCGGTGAGTGAAACATCGCCCCGGTGAGTGAAACATCGCCCCGGTGAGTGAAACATCGCCCCGGTGAGTGAAACATCACCCGGTGAGTGTAACATCGCCCCGGTCAGTGAAACATGACTAGAAAAAATGAATAAGCACATAACAAAAAATACAGATTTGTTGAGAGGGGAAAATAGCGAATATTAATAGTTAACGGGATCCCCGCTACACAACATTGCACAAGCGAAGAGTCTGGCAACATTTCACACTTAATAATAGTTTTTATTTCTGTGAGCGTGTCGTGTCCTCCCCCAGTAGCACAGGGGACAGTGATGCCACGATACTACAATCTCAAGATATATATATATATATATATATATATATATATATATATATATATATATATATATATATATATATATATATATATATATATGCATAAGCAACAGGGCTCCATGAAGGAACATATAATCTCTTCCCACAACCAGACTATCACCAGAGAAGTCTTAACAAAAAACACGAAAATCATCGATAAATACAGCGATAGCAGGCGGCTTGATATCTGCGAGGCACTACACATTAAGAAGTCAACACCAGCAATTAACAGCCAATTAATGCACAACTATATTCTACCCACTTCAAGACTGCACCAATATAGAAGCATCAAGAAATATGGGCCAATAGGCCCTTTGCAGTTACTTCCATTCTTACCTTTAACTTACCCAATATTATACTCGTTGTTTCGTGTTCTGTCTTGTGTTGAAAGTTTGTTTTCACCTCATCCAAAATATATATATATATATATATATATATATATATATATATATATATATATATATATATATATATATATATATATATATATATATATATATATATATATATATATATATATATATATATATATATATATAAAGTAACAAGACTCGCCACCAAGTGACGGAACTCGTCAACATAATAACAGCTGTCACAAAGGCTATCATAACCTCAGTAAACATGATGCTTGACATTTGCATAACACTATCGATCACTACTGGCACCAGGTGTCTATCCGGGGAGCGATAGGCCGGAGAGCTTGCTGGGTAGACTCAGCTGATATATAACGAGGGTTGGATATACAATTATTGATGTAGCTGTGAATAATTGTATGATGATGTATGATGACCAAACCATTCATCAGAAGATGAAGAAACGACAACGTTTCGGTCCGTCCTGGACCATTATCAAGTCGTATATGAGGGAGAAATTTTGTTTTTATTTTTTTTATTAACACATTTAGGTACATCAGCATTTGTACAGCTGCCCTGGACTATATGAAGGGGAGTACAGAGTATGTCAAAAAAAACTAGCTACGTGATGCTAAAAATCTCCTTCACACTGGATGCTTAGTCATACAGGGTCATATGTTCCGTAGCCTGCACTGGCAAATTTTTTATGGATTACGAGGATATCCTCAAAATACGAGGGTTAATAAAGTAATTACAAAGCTCCAGGTACTTCATGCCAACTGGTTTGAATGGTATAATAACTGGGCATTCGGTGATGTAGTGTGGGAGATCATGCCGCAGTTCCTGCTCACAGCGTTTGCACCTGGAGTGCTCAGGATTGGGAGATCCGTCAACTGTAGCCACCTGCCACAGGTAATGGTAACCCAACCTGATCCTGGCAACCACTGTGTCGCACAGTCTGGTGGACGTTTTGTGCTGCCCATAAACACAAGGTTTCAGATCTGAACAAATCATAGCTTTTTATACAGGTGCTTTCAGGTCGTTGGGAGTCAATAATTTCTTTCCTATCACACCTGCGTGTTTAGAACAAAATATTCTTGACAGCAGAGATGGGGATACCTAGATCTAATTGAACTTCATCTTTGTTATGTAACACCCGTGACCCCCCCCCCTTAGAGTTCACACCCAGGGAAGCCTTCTCCAAGAGGTTAGCCCAGATGACCTCCGGTTTATCTTGTATATTAAAAAAATTCCTGGGTTAGTCTTAGTCAGCATAGTTTCAAGTATGTAATATTTCATGCAAGGAAATTAGACTCCAGATTCTTATGTGTAAACATCCCTGGATCTCCCCCTTTTGGCCAGGTCAGAGGTCAGTCACACACGTAATTAATAACTCCTCTCTTGAAGAGTGTATGGTGAATGTCAAACAAGCTTTTTGAAATATTTCTTGAGTGTTTGTACACTCTTGGTGGGTAGCAACAGCAGATCTCCCCCTCCCCCCTGTGGGGGTTGTATATAGAGGTCCTTTAGGGACTTAGGGAACTCAGAGTGCGGGACACCGGGATCGAGAGCGGGTCTGTGAAGAACATCTCAGCCCGGGAGAGACAGAGGTCTTAAGGTAATGTGTGTGATCTCTGAGGTTTTGTTCCATGTCCAAATTTCTTAACTTTTTACCAGTGTTAGAGTAGCATTTATAAGTGGTGATTGACATAATTTTGGTCTCAATAAACTCGTTAAATTTCCCGTCTTTGTCAATTGTTGAATCCTCTTAGCCTTTTGGATATAGTGGCTGACAACCGTTTACATAATTAATGACAGTCATAGAAAGTACTCTCCACGTCAAGCAATGTTTCTTGCCTCGTTGCTTGATATAGTTTCAATGGTCAAAGGCAGATGGTGGCAGCGTATTTAATCCTTGTGTTAGCATTTCCTTATTGGCAGTGTACCTTTGGTTCCGGTGTAACCATCATATGTCAGCTCACATTACCGTGTTTCATAACAGTGTTATCAAGTGCAACCGATGAGGAAGTGTTACTCAGGATAAGTAGTGTTTACATTAGTAACCATTAGTTTAGTGTTCCATTATAGTGGTGTTCCATTATAGTGGTACACAATAGAGCGGTGCACTTTAAGGGCGTTGTTACACTAGAGTGGTGTTACAGTTACACGCTAATTTGGCTGCAATGTCTGTCTCATTATGATGGGTTATATTTATGTGTGAAGGTATCCATTCAAAGAAGATTCGCAACTCTTTACTCTGGGCAGGGATTAGGTCATTTATAATTGGTAGTATGAGTTTCTTGCTGTCGATCTTCCAGAAGTTTTCGATTGCTTGAAGAGCAGACTTTGAATCACAAAATATTATTCCTCCTCCAATGTTTTTTAATGTCCTGGTAGCTAGTTGTATTGCCGCTAGTTCTGTTTGTATGGAGGTCAGCCAGTTGTTTAACCTGACATTGATAGTTTGTGTGCAAATATTATTTATATAAAACCTACATTCTGCTACAGTCCGTCCTGTAGACGATTGGAATGAGCCGTCGGTGTAGACACAGTGCTCGTGAGATCTTAAATTTTCGATCTAGGAAGCAATTGTTTCAAGTGTGACAGATTTGAGAAGAGCAAGATTCTCATTAACCTTTCTTAGTGATAGGTGTGTATGATACTTGAATGGTGGGGTACAGATAAAGAGGAATATCAGAGACAGGTAGATTGCACTTAAAAGGAATGTTCAGTTTGATGAGATTGTAGGCATTTTTTCTCTGCCATTTATCATAAAAGGAGTGAGTTGGTATGTCGGCACCAGTCAATAGGGTGTAAACAGCGCTGAATAATTTGTCTCTGAGCAATGCAGGAGATGTAGGGTCTCTCATGATTTTCAGCCAAAAGGTGGTGTTGACTTGCATGATTCTCTCTAGTATGGTTGGAAGCTTCAGTTCTTCCCTCATGTTGATGATTCTTGTGCATCTTGGGGCACCAAGAATTATCCTCATGGTTTCATTCTAAACTACTTCATATTTGTCCAACACAGAGTCAGAGAAGTTAATTAGGTGCAAGGCATGATAATTAACTAGAGATTTAACTAACATCATATAGAATAGTCTAGCATATTTAATATTGATACCAATATTCTTACCAGTAAGTGTTTTCAGTGGTCTAAGTCTTTTCATTTAACCAACGGTGTAGATCGTTTACAATGTCACTGTTAATACCAACTCCAAGGTATTTGTGCTGCCTACACGTTTCAATGTTCCGGTTGTTGACCTTGAAAGTTATAGGGACATGAGTTTTCTCTTGGGGATGGAGAGCTATGGATTAAGTTATAGAGATAACAAGACCACATTCAATGCTTTTAGCAGCGAGTGAATCAAGTAGAGCTTGCAGTCTAGTTTGGGAATTTGCAACAATGCATATGTCATCGGCATAATAAATGACGGCTTCGTCAGGTAGTGTGGGAATATCAATTGTTAATTTGTGCATCAGAACATTGAACAGTGTGGGACTTAGCACTCCACCCTGGGGTGTACCCAACTCAAAGGGTGCACAAAGTTTACTTTTGACCCCCTTGAAAAGGACTGAGGCGGTTCTGTTACTCAGGTAACCCCTGAGCCATGTCAACAGTCTTCCCTTAACTCCAAAAGAAGCTAGTTGTTCTAAGATTAGTTTTCTCTTTGCTGTATCAAAAGCAGTTTGGAGGACAATAAATGCCGCTTGGGAGCTTGGTCACTGTCTAATTAAATATTCAGCAAAGCAAGTTTGTGTGCTTCTTCCAGGAAGGAAGGAAGGAAGGTTTAGAGCAAGGTGGGAGCCTAATTTGAAACATTAGTCTGTCGAGTATAACCCTCTCAAGAATTTTACACATACACGATGTCAAAGAGATGGGTCTGATTTTTTTGTGAATTAGGCTTGGGTCTGGGCATTATGAGTCCCTGTGTCCAGCGGTCAGGTAAGACACCCTGCCTTAGACTTTGATTAAACAATTCTAGCAAAGGGCTATTTGGCAGTTCAGCAAGTACTCTCATGGTGTTGTATGTGATGCCATCCTCTCCAGGAGAGGTAGCCTTACCTTTCTTGAGTGCATTTTTAATTTCAAAGGGGGTTATGCCACAGTTATCATCAGGCCCTATTTCACTACAGGCAATTTCAATATTGAAGTTACGATTTATTTTAGTAGTAGCCAGATAGTTTTGCACATCTAGGGGCAGGCTGCTTATACTAGCAGTGCTTGCATATTGCTGAAGCAGCATGTCGGCATAGTCTACAGGTGAATGGTGATCAAATTGACGACTGCTAGGACGAGAAATCTTTTTAATTTTATTCCACATTTGGGATGAGGATGTTGCATGATTGATGCCTTGCAGAAACTGTTCCCAGTGCTGGTTATACACCTGTTTCTTTACCTCTCTAAACTCTCGGCTGGCTTTAAGAAATATGTTGAGGGTGTCAGCTGTTTTATGTGTTTTATACTGCTCAGCGAGGAATAGAACTCTGTCATGCAGAGGCTTAAGGCGTGAGTCAGTGAACCACCTCTGTTCCTTCCTCACTGGTTTGGGTCTTGTGGATTTTACAATATTGTCATAAAAAGCGGTTACTTCAGTGACCAGATCCTCATATAATGCTTTGACAGTAGTAAAACAGTGTTATACCATTCAGGAATGCGGAATTTGAAGTGCACGTATAACTTTTCAGGGATATTGATTATTTTTCTTTCAAAACTTAGGGGTTTGAGGGAGAGAGAGAAGGAAAGTGAAATAAATAAGTAAAGAGTGAGGTGAGGAGCAGGTAAGAGCAGAAGGTAATTACCTTCTTCAAAGTGTTCTTAAAAAAACAAAACTAGTAGCTGTAACCACATGAGATATTTATATAATTCACGAATCACAAAAAGAATAACGATAACTGCTATTACAAACAAATCACAATGGTGTCATATATTAATGAAAAATTAATTTTGTGGGCAATAGAGTGACTTGAACTGGTGATACCCAGACTTGTCGAGTGGGTTAAGGTCTGGGAATCACCAGAACGCCGGTTCAATTGATTTTCTCGATTGATATCAATTTCCAATTGATATCCCGAAAACTGTGATCCTACAACGTGTCCTTTCGAATAATAAATCACATTTGACGTCAAAATCCTACACGCACTAAATACAATGTACTATAAACCATAACGGCTCAAAACCATGTTTTCTATGCGGGGATTCATCGGTTAGGTAAGGTTAGGTTCGGGCAATTCAGTTCATCATTTTTGTGACGTTGTGAGAGCTTGAGAGGACGGGCTGGAGCATACGAGGAACCTAGATAACTCAAAAATTATTAAGAGAAAATAGATAAATTACGTATGGCAGGTAATTTACATTTTTTTTATACACAGGGTAATTTACGTAACAGTATGGATGATAGGTGGCTCAGGAATTATTGATGGATTGCTCGTGGGTCTTTAACATTTTTTAATGGCTGGTGACTAATGAGTTATGGATAACGTAGACAGGTGGTCGTCCACAGGAAGCTGAGGACAGGAGACTGGTAGACAGGAAGCTTGTAGACAGGAAGGAGGCCGAAGGTTGATGTACAGAAAGTTCACGAACAGGAATTTGGTGAACAAGAGGCCGACGACCAGGAACCAGATTTACCAATCAGTTACGCAAGCACTTACGACCCTGTACATCTTTTCTCAATCTTTGGTGGCTTTGTTTACAATTATTAAACAGTTAATGAGCTCCGAAGCACCAGGAGGCTGTTTATAACAATAACAACAGTTGATTGGCAAGTTTTCATGCTTGTAAACTGTTTAATAAATGTAACCAAAGCCGTCAAAGATTGAGGAAAGATGTACAGGTTCGTAAGTGCTTGCGTAACTGCTTCATGAATCTGGCTCCAGGACGGTAACGGACAGGGAGACTGACGGGAGTCTGTCACAGCAGAAAGACAGACTTTGAAGGGTCATGAAGTGACCTTCCACTGACCACTGGAGGCCTTCTCGAGGTCAATTTTTGGAGTGGATGACTTTTAGTCACTGATCAACGTTAGAGTCAGAAGTTGGATGAGAGTCCTGAAGAGATGGCAGATATAAAATATAGTGATGCATTATAGTAATACAATAGTGACGATATAATGATATATCCTGGATGAATAGTCGATATACTTAAGGATTAATAGCCGATATACTCCCTGTCAGGTGAATAGTCAATCTACTCGCAGACAGATGACACATACTCTCACTGACGGATGACTCTGATACTCGCCCTGACGGATGACTGATACTCTCCCTGACGGATGATTCTCTGATACTCTCACTGACGGATGACTCTGATACTCTCACTGACGGATGACTCTCTCATACTCTCACTGACGGATGACTCTCTCATACTCTCCCTGGCGGATGACTCTCTCATACTCTCACTGACGGACGACTCTCCTACTCTCCCTGACGGATGACTCTCTCATACTCTCCCTGACGGATGACTCTCTCATACTCTCACTGACGGATGACACATACTCTCACTGACGGATGACTCTCATACTCTCCCTGACGGATGACTCTGATACTCTCACTGACGGATGACTCTCTCATACTCTCACTGACGGATGACTCTGATACTCTCGCTGACGGATGACTCTCTCATACTCTCACTGACGGATGACTCTGATACTCTCGCTGACGGATGACTCTGATACTCTCACTGACGGATGACTCTGATACTCTCGCTGACGGATGACTCTGATACTCTCGCTGACGGATGACTCTGATACTCTCGCTGACGGATGACTCTGATACTCTCGCTGACGGATGACTCTGATACTCTCACTGACGGATGACTCTGATACTCTCGCTGACGGATGACTCTGATACTCTCACTGACGGATGACTGATACTCTCGCTGACGGATGACTCTGATACTCTCACTGACGGATGACTCTCTCATACTCTCGCTGACGGATGACTCTCTCATACTCTCGCTGACGGATGACTCTCTCATACTCTCGCTGACGGATGACTCTCTCATACTCTCGCTGACGGATGACTGATACTCTCCCTGACGGATGACTGTCTCATACTCTCCCTGACGGATGACTCATACTCTCCCTGACGGATGACTCTCTCATACTCTCACTGACGGATGACTCTGATACTCTCCCTGACGGATGACTCATACTCTCCCTGACGGATGACTCATACTCTCCCTGACGGATGACTCTCTCATACTCTCACTGACGGATGACTCTGATACTCTCCCTGACGGATGACTCATACTCTCCCTGACGGATGACTCTCTCCTTCTCTCCCTGACGGATGACTCTCTCCATCTCTCCCTGACGGATGACTCTCTCCTTCTCTCCCTGACGGATGACTCTCTCCTTCTCTCCCTGACGGATGACTCATACTCTCGCTGACGGATGACCCTCAGAATCAACTTTTATGACCTTCAAGTTGGTGGAGCATTTAGAACATTCCCGATATGCAAATCTAGAGAGTTTGTCTTCATCCTCGACGATCCAAATACGTGGAACTAATTGCCAATTCTGTGATCCCTGTAATGAGCTTGGGAGTCATCCCGGGGTCTCCCGGGGACCTGACAGTAAATTAGGACTTCGTTGATGAAAATACTGACTCCATCCTTTTAAAGACTTTTGCACACAAAGACTTAATCCTACTTTGGACTTTTTATTTCCCTCCTCCAACGAAAAAAAAAGTCTTTAACTACCACCGTCTCCAAAGGCTTGGAATGTGGAAATAAGGCTTTTGTGTAGTGATTTAGATTTAGAATTTTTTTTTATGTAAGAAATCTATTTAGTTTTCATTTGGTAAAAAGTTTAAGAAATTTAATTCTTTGGGGCTTAGAAAACCGAGTCTATTGACAGGGGAGGAAATTCGATAAATTCCAACTATCCATACCATTCAGTTCCCAAATTTACCAACAAAAGTTGGGTGAATGATATTAATCTTTCTTATTTCCTTGTTTAAGAGGACACCATATATCAACATACAAAAGCCACATCAATTCTAATTTACATAAAATAAAATATATTGATACACTGAAGTAATATAATAAAGATACACTTATATAATAATATAAATTATAATGATATATCTTATAATGATATACATTGTTATACCCAACGAAAAGGCTGAGGTAACACTCACAAACTTACACGATGTATCACACAATTTTCAAAAACAATTATTTAATTAAATAATTCAAATAGTTTCCGGCTGGTGGCGGCACCTGACGCTGCTTTACACGTTTAATAGTATTTTAATTTATAAAAAAATGCTTAATAAATTATATAACAACTCCACCACCACCACCAAGCACAGCTAGGTGACCACTAGTTAGGTGAGATCAAGTAGGTAACTACAGCTAGGTTAGTACAAGTAGCTGAGTACAGTTAGGTGAGTACATCTAGATGAGTAGGGCAACACAAGAACATCCACACTACTCAACACCCCCCTACTAACGCCCCCTCAGCCCCTCCCCTCTCTGTTTCCATCTTGCCCCGTAGAACTTAAGCAAGTGTGATCCAACACCTGTGTGGCTAAGAGCGACAGTATAAGCCACAAAGTACACTGAGAGTACACTCAAGCTTTAACTGTAAACTTTTCTAACTTGTTCTTTAAGAGAAAATTCTCTCAAGAGAGAGAGAGAGAGAGAGAGAGAGAGAGAGAGAGAGAGAGAGAGAGAGAGAGAGAGAGAGAGAGAGAGAGAGAGAGAGAGAGAGAGAGAGAGAGAGAGAGAGTGTACCCGGTCACCGCCGGGTATCCACCCACTTAGTAAATATATATAAATCTCAACACCTGTAACATACAAAGGTAAACCTTACATACTTACTACTAATCCAGCAGGTATTATACTGTCTGTTCCCCCCTGGAGGGGGCAGCATCACCATGTCAAACACCAGCAACATTATTCAAAATCTAAAGTAAGACATATATTCACAGTCACATGTTTCAACATCACGAAGTTGTTACACATCTGACCCACCCACGCTGGGGCAGGTGTGTAGGTATTATGCAGCAGGGTACGTGTGCCTTTTATGCAAGGGAGAGTATAAGTACCTTTTATGCAGCAGGGAACCTGTACCTTTTATAAGTACCTTTTATGCAGCAGGGAACCTGTACCTTTTATACAAGGGAGAGTATAAGTACCTTTTTATGCAACAGGGTACGTATACTTACGTACCTTTTATGCAAGGGGGGGTTATAAGTACCTTTTATGCAACAGGGTACCTGTACCTTTATGCGTGGGAATTAAAAAAAATGACCTTCTAGGCAAAGGCGGATCAAAGAGTTCCTTTTAAGTTCATCTTGCGACGAGTTACGTTCATCAAGTGTTCACAATATTTGGCCATTATATTCACCACGTCTGGAGAACACTGGCAAATCAGCCTGTTCTCGCGAGCGTTCCCAACGTGAAGAAACTGTCGTATTAAATTGCCCTAACCTAACCAACCACAGGACCCACGAACAGAAAACGGGACATTATGTCAATTTCGCGAGTCGCTACTAACCTTAGGTAAAGTATACGTCAAAATACGACCTTCTATAACGAGAAGAAATTGTCGGCCATACGACTTGTGAAATCATCGAAGGTGCGATTTATATACGCGATTTATATACACAAAAAATACATTTAAGTGCACCAACACTAGTCCCTGTATTTCTCACTTTAAGGTAATACAGTGTTGTTTGTATCTATGTATATTCATGAGCATTTGCATGGATATGCATTTGCATACATGTGCTGTCATCTGTGTGTATATATGAGCATTCGTATATGCGCAGCTGAATGTCAGTGGTTGTGTATGTGTGGAGAGGTGTGTATATTCCAGGTCAACTGGGAGTATACACCAGGGCAACAAGTATTTCCACCACTGCCGAAGATGCCACACCTGGCGAGGCCGCCACACCTGGCGAGGCCGCCACACCTGGCGAGGCCGCCACACCTGGCGAGGCCGCCACACCTGCTCCAACATCAAACTTTGGGAAGCACCATGCATACAACATACACTACAAGCACCATACATACACTACAAGCACCATACACACACTACAAGCACCATACACACACACTACAAGCACCATACACACACTACAAGCACCATACACACACTACAAGCAACATAAATACACTACAAGCACCATACACACACTACAAGCACCATACACACACTACAAGCACCATACACACACTACAAGCACCATAAATACACTACAAGCACCATACACACACTACAAGCACCATAAATACACTACAAGCACCATACACACACTACAAGCACCATACACACACACTACAAGCACCATACACACACTACAAGCACCATACACACACTACAAGCACCATACACACACTACAAGCACCATACACACACTACAAGCACCATACACACACTACAAGCACCATACACACACTACAAGCACCATACACACACACTACAAGCACCATACATACACTACAAGCACCATAAATACACTACAAGCACCATACACACACTACAAGCACCATAAATACACTACAAGCACCATAAATACACTACAAGCACCATACACACACTACAAGCACCATACACACACTACAAGCACCATAAATACACTACAAGCACCATAAATACACTACAAGCACCATAAATACACTACAAGCACCATACTCACACTACAAGCACCATACACACACTACAAGCACCATAAATACACTACAAGCACCATAAATACACTACAAGCACCATACACACACTACAAGCACCATACACACACACTACAAGCACCATAAATACACTACAAGCACCATAAATACACTACAAGCACCATAAATACACTACAAGCACCATACACACACTACAAGCACCATACACACACTACAAGCACCATACACACACACTACAAGCACCATACACACACTACAAGCACCATACACACACACTACAAGCACCATACACACACACTACTAGCACCATAAATACACTACAAGCACCATACACACACTACAAGCACCATACACACACACTACTAGCACCATAAATACACTACAAGCACCATAAATACACTACAAGCACCATACACACACTACAAGCACCATACACACACTACAAGCACCATACTCACACTACAAGCACCATAAATACACTACAAGCACCATAAATACACTACAAGCACCATACATACACTACAAGCACCATACACACACTACAAGCACCATACACACACTACAAGCACCATACACACACACTACAAGCACCATACACACACACTACAAGCACTATACTCACACTACATGCACCATTAATACACTACAAGCACCATAAATACACTACAAGCACCATAAATACACTACAAGCACCATACACACACACTACAAGCACCATAAATACACTACAAGCACCATAAATACACTATAAGCACCATACACACACTACAAGCACCATAAATACACTACAAGCACCATACACACACTACAAGCACCATACACACACACTACAAGCACCATAAATACACTACAAGCACCATAAATACACTACAAGCACCATAAATACACTACAAGCACCATACACACACACTACAAGCACCATAAATACACTACAAGCACCACAAATACACTACAAGCACCATACACACATACTACAAGCACCATAAATACACTACAAGCACCATACATACACTACAAGCACCATACACACACTACCAGCACCATAAATACACTACAAGCACCATACACACACTACAAGCACCATACACACACTACAAGCACCATAAATACACTACAAGCACCATACACACACTACAAGCATCATACACACACTACAAGCACCATACATACACTACAAGCACCATACACACATACTACAAGCACCATAAATACACTACAAGCACCATAAATACACTACAAGCACCATACATACACTACAAGCACCATACATACACTACAAGCACCATACACACACTACAAGCACCATACACACACTACAAGCACCATACACACACTACAAGCACCATACATACACTACAAGCACCATACACACACTACAAGCACCATACACACACTACAAGCACCATACACACACTACAAGCACCATACACACACTACAAGCACCATACACACACTACAAGCACCATACACACACTACAAGCACCATACATACACTACAAGCACCATACACACACTACAAGCACCATACACACACTACAAGCACCATACACACACTACAAGCACCATACACACACTACAAGCACCATACACACACTACAAGCACCATACACACACTACAAGCACCATACATACACTACAAGCACCATAAATACACTACAAGCACCATAAATACACTACAAGCACCATAAATACACTACAAGCACCATACACACACTACAAGCACCATACATACACTACAAGCACCATACACACATACTACAAGCACCATAAATACACTACAAGCACCATAAATACACTACAAGCACCATAAATACACTACAAGCACCATACACACACTACAAGCACCATACATACACTACAAGCACCATACACACACTACAAGCACCATACACACACTACAAGCACCATACACACACTACAAGCACCATACATACACTACAAGCACCATACACACACTACAAGCACCATACACACACTACAAGCACCATACACACACACTACAAGCACCATACACACACTACAAGCACCATACATACACTACAAGCACCATAAATACACTACAAGCACCATAAATACACTACAAGCACCATAAATACACTACAAGCACCATACACACACTACAAGCACCATACACACACTACAAGCACCATACACACACTACAAGCACCATACACACACACTACAAGCACCATACATACACTACAAGCACCATACACACATACTACAAGCACCATAAATACACTACAAGCACCATAAATACACTACAAGCACCATACACACACTACAAGCACCATACACACACTACCAGCACCATACACACACTACAAGCACCATAAATACACTACAAGCACCATACACACATACTACAAGCACCATACACACACTACAAGCACCATACACACATACTACAAGCACCATAAATACACTACAAGCACCATAAATACACTACAAGCACCATACACACACTACAAGCACCATAAATACACTACAAGCACCATACACACACTACAAGCACCATACACACACTACAAGCACCATACATACACTACAAGCACCATAAATACACTACAAGCACCATACACACACTACAAGCACCATACATACACTACAAGCACCATAAATACACTACAAGCACCATACACACACTACAAGCACCATACACACACTACCAGCACCATACACACACTACAAGCACCATACACACACTACAAGCACCATACATACACTACAAGCACCATAAATACACTACAAGCACCATACACACACTACAAGCACCATACACACACTACAAGCACCATACACACACACTACAAGCACCATAAATACACTACAAGCACCATACACACACTACAAGCACCATACACACACTACAAGCACCATACACACACACTACAAGCACCATCTTGAGGTTATCTTGAGATGATTTCGGGGCTTAGTGTCCCCGCGGCCCGGTCCTCGACCAGGCCTCCACCCCCAGGAAGCAGCCCGTAGCAGCTGTCTAACTCCCAGGTACCTATTTACTGCTAGGTAACAGGGGCATCAGGGTGAAAGAAACATTTTGCCCATTTGTCTCCGTCTGCACCGGGGATCGAACCCGGAACCTCAGGACTGCAAATCCGAAGCGCTGGCCATTCAGCTGTCAGACGATAGACCATACACAAACTACAAGCACCATACATAAACTACACACACACACACACACACACACACGTTGGGGGCCTCGTAGCCTGGTGGATAGCGCGCAGCACTCGTAATTCTGTGGCGCGGGTTCGATTCCCGCACGAGGCAGAAACAAACGGGCAAAGTTTCTTTCACCCTAAGTGCCCCTGTTACCTAGCAGTAAATAGGTACCTGGGAGTTAGTCAGCTGTCACGGGCTGCTTCCTGGGGTGTGTGTGTGTGGTGTGGAAAAAAAAAAAGTAGTTAGTAAACAGTTGATTGACAGTTGAGAGGCGGGCCGAAAGAGCAAAGCTCAACCCCCGCAAAACACAACTAGTAAACACACACACACACACACACACATATATATATATATATATATATATATATATATATATATATATATATATATATATATATATATATATATATATATATATATATATATATATATATATATATATATATATATATATATTAGTCACAATTTTAACGGATCGGTCATCTGCGTAACAAAGTCTGACGTATTACGCGAGGCGACGCCATCCTTCAACTCGTCAACATATCCTAAGTATATATGTTAAGACCTTTTTGATTGGACTTCAGTCTTGTGTGTTTACGTCTGTCTTGAGGGTTTAAATCTTTTCTAGCTGCTTTTTAAATCGTCTAACCTCAGTAGACCTGCCTCACTAAACTGTTAAGTTGAACTTCCCTTAAAAACTCTTCATTGTAAAGTTTCCACCTTCAGTTTAGTCCTCTATCACACACCTGTTGCTGCTGTACACCTGTCATACACATGACTCTACAGCACCTTCCTTACTTTGGTCTTGACACTTTCTCGCGTTTTCTCTATGAACATCTTCGTGTTCCTCTTGTTCTCTATGACAACCCATCCTCCTGTTCAGATAGTACCTATTGTGACGAGTGTCAATAGTCACGAATTCGTACGTTCCTACCTTTTAGATAGTCGTATACTGACTATTAAGGAATTATTTGATAATAAATGAAGCTAAAACACGAGCTTAAATATTCCTAGGCCTATATATTCCTACATAAACACATGTGTACTCTATTAGGCCTCTGATATCATATGCATTAGGCCTAGGAAGGTTAGGTTAGGGTTAGTTTAGTGTGTCAAAGCAACACAAGTAAACAATAGTTTTCCAGTTTGTCCAACTCAATAGTTCAGATTTCTACATTCTAATTTCGTTGTAGGTCGGTATATACACTATGGTCCCCCATCGTTACTATAAGTACTACCCAAACAGAAGGATGGGCTGACATATCCCCAGTTCCTTGCCCTAACATCCATTCCATATTCTAATTTTTTATTTTTTTTTGAGATATATACAAGAGTTGTTACATTCTTGTACAGCCACTAGTACGCGTAGAGTTTCGGGCAAGTCCCTGGAATACAATCCCCGCCGCGAAGAATCGTTGTTACAACCAAGTACACATTTTACTGTTGAGTTAAACAGAGGCTACAGTTAAGGAATTGCGCCCAGTAAGTCCTCCCCGGCCAGGAAATAATCACAATGACTTTGCGCTTCCTTCTAATAATACATTTACTTCTTGTACACAAATTAAATTTAACTGACATTGGTTAGAATATTCTCTATATTGTATCATGAACATCGGGATCATGTCCCAACAAAGTTTTCTTCATTCCAGTGATATGCAGTTTGGTTGTCTCTATCTCCATAACTGAGCTTATAGTTAGTCTGGCAAATAACCTGGTAGAAGACCTCTTAACTTTCTCTCAAAGCTTAACGTTTGCAACTAGGGCCAATGTTGAAGTGTTTTGAGAAAGCGTTGCATGTCTCACCACTGTGTCCAACACACAGAAGATACACAACTAAATATATAATAAATGACCTCCAATTACTAAAGACGCAACTGGCCAGTTGCGGTGTGAATATCACCACAAACGGTCACGGTCCTTTTGGGGGCTGAAGATGTTCCATCGCCACCACATGGTCGGAAGAGACCGTCGAAGAGAACGACTCTGCCTTCAGATGATTTTGTCTGTGGAACACCGTCGGGCGTCTGTGATACACAGCCGTGTCTGTGGAACACACCGTCGGGCGTCTGTGATACACAGTCCTGTGTCTGTGGAACACCGTCGGGCGTCTGTGATACACAGCCCTGTGTCTGTGGAACACACCGTCGGGCGTCTGTGATACACAGTCCTGTGTCTGTGGAACACCGTCGGGCGTCTGTGATACACAGTCCTGTGTCTGTGGAACACACCGTCGGGCGTCTGTGATACACAGTCCTGTGTCTGTGGAACACACCGTCGGGCGTCTGTGATACACAGCCCTGTGTCTGTGGAACACACCGTCGGGCGTCTGTGATACACAGTCCTGTGTCTGTGGAACACCGTCGGGCGTCTGTGATACACAGTCCTGTGTCTGTGGAACACACCGTCGGGCGTCTGTGATACACAGTCCTGTGTCTGTGGAACACCGTCGGGCGTCTGTGATACACAGTCCTGTGTCTGTGGAACACACCGTCGGGCGTCTGTGATACACAGTCCTGTGTCTGTGGAACACCGTCGGGCGTCTGTGATGCACAGTCCTGTGTCTGTGGAACACACCGTCGGGCGTCTGTGATACACAGTCCTGTGTCTGTGGAACACACCGTCGGGCGTCTGTGATACACAGTCCTGTGTCTGTGGAACACCGTCGGGCGTCTGTGATACACAGCCGTGTGTCTGATAGCATTCTCCGTAGGAGGAGGTACTGAGGTAGCAGGAGCAGAGGCGTCGGGTGAAGCCCAATCGTCTCAGTCATCATCATCACCATTACCCTAACCCGTCGGCCTGGCCGTCAGACATAGACCAGGACTCACGGAGAACCAGGAACAAAGAGAGAGAGAGAGAGAGAGAGAGAGAGAGAGAGAGAGAGAGAGAGAGAGAGAGAGAGAGAGAGAGAGAGAGAGAGAGAGAGAATGGTAATGCCATACAGATGATATACAGGAGTCAAGTTAATTAAGTATGATTTATGAGAGTGTGTGTGATAGTGAGGGGTGTCGAGGCGCAGGAATGGTGAGGTGTGGGTCTTGTAGAGTAATGGTGAGGTTTACAGTGAGGAGCAGTACCGGGGCGCAGAGATACAGGGGCGCAGTGGTACAGGGGAGCAGTGGGACAGGGGCGCAGTGGTACAGGGGTATTATAGTGTATTAATGCAACCGTGCACCAGAAAGGTGGTACAGTAACACATATGTGGCGAAGGACAGCACTACATATGAGGCGAGGTACAGCACTACATATGAGGCGAGGGACAGCATTACATATGTGGCGAGGTACAGCACTACATATGTGGCGAGTCACAGCACTACATATGAGGCGAGGTACAGCACTACATATGAGGGGAGGGACAGCATTACATATGTGGCGAGGTACAGCACTACATATGTGGCGAGGGACAGCACTACATATGTGGCGAGTCACAGCACTACATATGTGGCGAGTCACAGCACTACATATGAGGCGAGGGACAGCACTACATATGTGGCGAGTCACAGCACTACATATGAGGCGAGGGACAGCACTACATATGTGGCGAGTCACAGCACTACATATGTGGCGAGTCACAGCACTACATATGTGGCGAGTGACAGCACTACATATGTGGCGAGTCACAGCACTACATATGTGGCGAGGGACAG
Source organism: Procambarus clarkii (assembly GCF_040958095.1). NCBI lineage: Eukaryota > Metazoa > Arthropoda > Malacostraca > Decapoda > Cambaridae > Procambarus > Procambarus clarkii. The sequence continues at coordinate 20,993,586 of NC_091190.1, read as the reverse complement.
CACTACATATGTGGCGACGAGATTCAACACTTGAGTCTTGCTGGATTTTGCAGTCAAAAATCATATAATATTTAACATATTATATGATTATATGATATATAAAAAATTCTGGCACCCATAAACTGAGCAACGATGTCATTCCTGGCACTCACTGCCATTTGGCTCCCCTTAACAAGCAGTAACATGAGGGCAGGATTAACATGAGGGCAGGATTAACATGAGGGCAGGATTAACATGATGGCAGGATTAACATGATGGCAGGATTAACATGACGGCAGGATTAACATGACGGCAGGATTAACATGACGGCAGGATTAACATGAGGCCAGGATTAACATGAGGGCAGGATTAACATGAAGGCAGGATTAACATGAGGCCAGGATTAACATGAGGGCAGGATTAACATGAAGGCAGGATTAACATGAGGGCAGGATTAATATGAGGGCAGGATCAACATGAAGGCAGGATTAACATGACGGCAGGATTAACATGACGGCAGGATTAACATGACGGCAGGATTAACATGAGGCCAGGATTAACATGAGGGCAGGATTAACATGAGGGCAGGATTAACATGAGGGCAGGATTAACATGACGGCAGGATTAACATGACGGCTGGATTAACATGACGGCAGGATTAACATGACGGCAGGATTAACATGACGGCAGGATTAACATGAAGGCAGGATTAACATGACGGCAGGATTAACATGACGGCAGGATTAACATGAAGGCAGGATTAACATGACGGCATGTTACCAACATTTTACCTACATGACTCACCCATTAACCCATTGTTGCAACATGTTGCCTCCCACAACAGCTTAATAAAACACTGGGTTAGGTTTTTTTCATCACAAGTCATGTACATGGGAGCAGTGGGTGTCTCAGTGGTGATGGGGAGGGATGGCAGTATCAGGGGGAAAGCGCCAAGCCATGACGACTATATAGAGGAGGGGTCAGGATAAGGATTTGGGATGGGACGGGGGAAAGGAATGCTGCCCAACCCCCTTGGACGGTCGGGGATTGAACGCCGACCTGCATGAAACGAGAGGCACAGTGGTACAGTGGTGCAGTGATACAAAGGGGGGAGAGAGTGGGGGTGTGGGGCAAAGGGGGGGGGGTCGTGAACCAGCGCGACACTCCCACTAACGAGGCCATTAACGCGGGTAATATAGAAAAACGGCGCGATTGATCCCAGCGACAACAGCTGTTCGCCTTGGCTGACTCATCAGCCCACTTTCCACTTATTGTAAAGTGCTTTTTTTGACCTTTCCCACATCTTAAATCCCCCCCCCCCCCATCCCATCCCATCTTGAACCTCAACTCCAACGCCTCCCTTCCCTCTTCAGTGGATTTCAATCTCCCTTTTCGTATTCACCTACACCGTGAATTCTAAGCTTGTTTGGTCTGCTACTGATGCTTCTCTCTCAGCCTCGCTGGCCACCTCCTTGCCAGCGAGGAGGTGGATAATTATTAAATTATAGATAATTATTAAATTATCCTTGCCCCATGGTCAAGGATAATTTAATAATCGGATCATCTCTAGTGACCATTTGGCGCTCTCTCTGAAAATATTCCGGCTGGGAGAGAGTTTGTGTGTCGTCCTGGGGTTCACGAGGTTATCTGGGGGTGGGGTAGGGGGATGTGTGTCGTCCTAGGGTCCACGAGGTTATCTGGGGGTGGGGTAGGGGGATGTGTATCGTCCTGGGGTCCACGAGGTCATCTGGGGGTGGGGTAGGGGGATGTGTGTCGTCCTGGGGTCCACGAGGTCATCTGGGGGTGGGGTAAGGGGATGTGTGTCGTCCTGGGGTCCACCAGGTTATCTGAGGGTGGGGTAGGGGGATGTGTGTCGTCCTGGGGTCCACGAGGTTATCTGGGGGTGGGGTAAGGGGATGTGTGTCGTCCCTGGGGTCCACCAGGTTATCTGGGGGTCGGGTAGGGGGATGTGTGTCGTCCTGGGGTCCACGAGGTTATCTGGGGGTGGGGTAGGGGGATGTGTGTCGTCCTGGGGTCCACGAGGTTATCTGGGGGTGGGGTAGGGGGATGTGTATCGTCCTGGGGTCCACCAGGTTATCTGGGGGTGGGGTGGGGGGATGTGTGTCGTCCTGGGGTCCACGAGGTCATCTGGGGGTGGGGTGGGGGGATGTGTATCGTCCTGGGGTCCACGAGGTTATCTGGGGGTGGGGTAGGGGGATGTGTGTCGTCCTGGGGTCCACGAGGTCATCTGGGGGTGGGGTGGGGGGATGTGTATCGTCCTGGGGTCCACGAGGTTACCTGGGGGTGGGGTAGGGGGATGTGTATCGTCCTGGGGTCCACGAGGTTATCTGGGGGTGGGGTAGGGGGATGTGTATCGTCCTGGGGTCCACCAGGTCGTCTGAGGGTGACGGAGGGGGTGACTGCCCCCCCTCGGAGGAAATGGACAACATCATCGAGATTGGAACTTGACAACCTTAGCAAAACATTTGATTATGGCTCTAGAGTTGACCCATTCATCGGCTTGCGTCTTTCTCTTCATCTCCCCAGTGTGAGTTGTAGGATAGGATTCATCAGCTATTGACGTGTCCCCTTGCGAAACCGGTGGATCTTTTCTCGAGCATGGCGGCTGGACCTACAGGTTGGCCCCTTCTGGACCTACAGGTTGGTCCCCTGGACCTACAGGTTGGTCCCCTGGACCTACAGGTTGGTCCCTTCTGGACCTACAGGTTGGTCCCTTCTGGACCTACAGGTTGGCCCCTTCTGGACCTACAGGTTGGTCCCCTGGACCTACAGGTTGGTCCCCTGGACCTACAGGTTGGCCTCCTGGACCTACAGGTTGGCCCCTTCTGGACCTACAGGTCGGCCCCTTCTGAACCTACAGGTTGGTCCCCTGGACCTACAGGTTGGCCCCTTCTGGACCTACAGGTTGGCCCCTTCTGGACCTACAGGTTGGTCCCCTGGACCTACAGGTTGGCCCCTTCTGGACCTACAGGTTGGTCCCTTCTGGACCTACAGGTTGGCCCCTTCTGGACCTACAGGTTGGCCCCTTCTGGACCTACAGGTTGGCCCCTTCTGGACCTACAGGTTGGTCCCTTCTGGACCTACAGGTTGGTCCCTTCTGGACCTACAGGTTGGTCCCCTGGACCTACAGGTTGGCCCCTTCTGGACCTACAGGTTGGCCCCTTCTGGACCTACAGGTTGGCCCCTTCTGGACCTACAGGTTGGCCCCTTCTGGACCTACAGGTTGGTCCCTTCTGGACCTACAGGTTGGTCCCCTGGACCTACAGGTTGGTCCCCTGGACCTACAGGTTGGTCCCCTGGACCTACAGGTTGGCCCCTTCTGGACCTACAGGTTGGTCCCCTGGACCTACAGGTTGGTCCCTTCTGGACCTACAGGTTGGTCCCTTCTGGACCTACAGGTTGGTCCCTTCTGGACCTACAGGTTGGTCCCTTCTGGACCTACAGGTTGGCCCCTTCTGGACCTACAGGTTGGTCCCTTCTGGACCTACAGGTTGGCCCCTTCTGGACCTACAGGTTGGTCCCCTGGACCTACAGGTTGGTCCCTTCTGGACCTACAGGTTGGCCCCTTCTGGACCTACAGGTTGGTCCCTTCTGGACCTACAGGTTGGTCCCCTGGACCTACAGGTTGGCCCCTTCTGGACCTACAGGTTGGCCCCTTCTGGACCTACAGGTTGGCCCCTTCTGGACCTACAGGTTGGTCCCCTGGACCTACAGGTTGGTCCCTTCTGGACCTACAGGTTGGTCCCCTGGACCTACAGGTTGGTCCCCTGGACCTACAGGTTGGTCCCCTGGACCTACAGGTTGGTCCCCTGGACCTACAGGTTGGTCCCCTGGACCTATAGGTTGGTCCCCTGGACCTACAGGTTGGTCCCCTGGACCTACAGGTTGGTCCCCTGGACCTACAGGTTGGTCCTCTGGACCTACAGGTTGGTCCCCTGGACCTACAGGTTGGTCCCCTGGACCTACAGGTTGGTCCCCTGGACCTACAGGTTGGTCCCCTGGACCTACAGGTTGGTCCCCTGGACCTACAGGTTGGTCCCCTGGACCTACAGGTTGGTCCCCTGGACCTACAGGTTGGTCCCCTGGACCTACAGGTTGGTCCCCTGGACCTACAGGTTGGTCCCCTGGACCTACAGGTTGGTCCCCTGGACCTACAGGTTGGTCCCCTGGACCTACAGGTTGGCCCCTTCTGGACCTACAGGTTGGCCCCTTCTGGACCTACAGGTTGGTCCCCTGGACCTACAGCTTGGCCCCCTGGACCTACAGGTTGGTCCCCTGGACCTACAGCTTGGCCCCTTCTGGACCTACAGGTTGGCCCCTTCTGGACCTACAGGTTGGTCCCCTGGACCTACAGGTTGGTCCCCTGGACCTACAGGTTGGTCCCCTGGACCTACAGGTTGGTCCCCTGGACCTACAGCTTGGCCCCTTCTGGACCTACAGGTTGGCCCCTTCTGGACCTACAGGTTGGCCCCTTCTGGACCTACAGGTGGGTCCCCTGGACCTACAGGTTGGTCCCCTGGACCTACAGGTTGGTCCCCTGGACCTACAGGTTGGCCCCTTCTGGACCTACAGGTTGGCCCCTTCTGGACCTACAGGTTGGTCCCCTGGACCTACAGGTTGGTCCCCTGGACCTACAGGTTGGTCCCCTGGACCTACAGGTTGGTCCCCTGGACCTACAGGTTGGTCCCCTGGACCTACAGGTTGGTCCCCTGGACCTACAGGTTGGTCCCCTGGACCTACAGGTTGGTCCCCTGGACCTACAGGTTGGTCCCCTGGACCTACAGGTTGGTCCCCTGGACCTACAGGTTGGTCCCCTGGACCTACAGGTTGGTCCCCTGGACCTACAGGTTGGTCCCCTGGACCTACAGGTTGTGCTCGATGCACTTAGTACATGACGCAGTGTGCCAGTGGGGGAGGAGGGGCAGTATTGAACAAGGACGCGGAATGACCAAGGAGAAGACATATGGCTACACTACACACTCAACCTTCATACTTCACACTACACACTCAACCTTCATACTTCACACCACACACTCAACCTTCATACTTCACACCACACACTCAACCTTCATACTTCACACCACACACTCAACCTTCATACTTCACACCACACACTCAACCTTCATACTTCACACTACACACTCAACCTTCATACTTCACACCACACACTCAACCTTCATACTTCACACCACACACTCAACCTTCATACTTCACACTACACACTCAACCTTCATACTTCACACTACACACTCAACCTTCATACTTCACACTACACACTCAACCTTCATACTTCACACCACACACTCAACCTTCATACTTCACACTACACACTCAACCTTCATACTTCACACCACACACTCAACCTTCATACTTCACACCACACACTCAACCTTCATACTTCACACTACACACTCAACCTTCATACTTCACACCACACACTCAACCTTCATACTTCACACCACACACACTCAACCTTCATACTTCACACCACACACTCAACCTTCATACTTCACACCACACACACTCAACCTTCATACTTCACACCACACACTCAACCTTCATACTTCACACCACACACTCAACCTTCATACTTCACACCACACACACTCAACCTTAATACTTCACACCACACACTCAACCTTCATACTTCACACCACACACTCAACCTTCATACTTCACACTACACACTCAACCTTCATACTTCACACCACACACTCAACCTTCATACTTCACACCACACACACTCAACCTTCATACTTCACACCACACACTCAACCTTCATACTTCACACCACACACACTCAACCTTCATACTTCACACCACACACTCAACCTTCATACTTCACACCACACACTCGCGGGAGCGCCAGCACAACCACAGTGGTTGAGGGGAAGGAGAGAGACGGGAAATTACAGCTGAAAAGTAGAGGGGGAGAAAGTTTTAAGAAGCAAAATTCATTAATGTTTCTCATATATCCACAATCATCCAGTCTTCAGTAAGGGGAACTATATTTAGTAAACCGTTTCTTCCAATTTGCTAAAAGTTATAATTTACTGTACTGAGTCAGCATGCCTCCGTCAGCATGAGCCTGAACTATGTGGTGAAGGGGGGGGAGACAGCCCTTCTCTTCATGTGCATTATTTGCCAACATAATTAAGTTGTTAATTCGACCTAAGCCTCCTGGGAGTCAGGTATAAGAGCAATGCCTGTTATTCCCCAGGTAACAGTGGGTGTGAGGGCACGGCATGATAGGGTCGCCTGGCCTCCCAAACACGCAATCGCCTGATACATCGCTCTAATGAATAAATCCGCAAGGGCCTTGATGAGGGTTCGAACCTGTGCGCTGGATGTTCTCAGACGCGCTCTACTCATATAGGACATATTCGCATGTCAGGAGTGATAAATCATGAGAATACTGGGGAAGGGGACTATCAGGAGATAGCGCAAAGTCATTATGACTATATAGCACTTGGAAGGGGTCAGGATAACGATTTGGGATGGGACGGGGGGAGGGGGGGGGAGAGAGAAATGGTGCCCAACCACTTGGACGGTCGGGGACTGAACGCCGACCTGCATGAAGCGAGACCGTTGCCCTACCGCCCACAGTTGAGAGAGTCGCAAGGTGTGGAGTAGGAGTAGAAATAGGATACTTGAGGGCAAATTATTAACAATCAGAGTATTAGAAACGTGGATCAAACTAAACTGGAAAAAAGCAACAGAGGTGGAGAGGAACTTTTCTTAGCATCCCTCGCCTCACCTGGAGACCCTGTCAACTAGAGATAAGCCAAGAGACGGCAGCAGTGTCTCGTGAGTCATGACATTAACCCTTAACTCCCCGGGAAAGTTCAGCGGGAAATCAGGTAAAATTAGATTGATTCAGATGTCTTAAGAGAATCTGATTAGTGTGCAAACAGTTCTATCTCGCTTTATGGTGTCGTGGTGTAGCTGGAAGCTCATTTGACCCCACCTCCAATCTCAAAATAGTCTTAAAATTTATGTGACGTTTCACATCATTGTAAACATCACTTTGTTTAAACCGCAATGAGAGGTAAAGTGGACCAGGCTGAGCACTAGCGAGCCAGAGACGGTTAGGTGAAGAGGGGAATGTTGCAACCCGTTCTCGCAAATTTAATAAGTCAATATTGACTTATTAGTTGCGTGCATAGGTGACATACTAAACATAATAGTTTCCCTTGAAAAACTTCATAGAAAACACCGACCTTACCTAACCTACTTAGTATGTTAAAATAAGCATCTTATAGCTTCATAATTACAATTGTTACTTAACCTATTATAGGTATAGGTTAGGTAATAATTGTAATTACGAAGCAATAAGATGCTTATCTTAACATACTAAGTAGGTTAGGTAAGGTCGGTGTTTTCTATGAAGCTTTTCAAGGGAAACTATTATGTTAAGTATGTCACCTATGCACATATTTAATAAGTCAATATTGACTTATTAAATTTGCGAGAACGGGTTGAATGTTGTTAGGTTCATTTATAACATGCACGTGACCAGTCAGTTCTCCCTTTTCACCTTTTATTTCCTTGTGACATCATGGGACTTGCTTCCAAAAGTAGGCAGCTGATGTAGAAATGCACGTGTGAATCCACATCCCACCTACATCACCAAGACCAAACCACACATCAGAAGTGGGAGAAACAACGACGTTTCGGTCCGTCCTCAACCATTGTCAAGTCGTGGGTGAGGACACACGACTTGCTAATGGTCCAGGACGGACCGAAACGTCGTCGTTTCTCCATTATCTGATGTGTGGGTTCGGTCTTCACATCTTCAGCCACGTTACTGAGACTCATCGTCTGCTACATCACCTTCAGTACAGGTCAGGCAGGTGGGGCTGCCACTCACAGGTAAATGACCAATTCCAATAGCTATGGGATCAGTATCACCCAGATTCACCGTCGTCGATCTAGCAACCAGACCAGGATGCTCACATATATTTTGAGGTTATCTTGAGATGATTTCGGGGCTTTAAAGTGTCCCCGCGGCCCGGTCCTCGACCAGGTCTCCACCCCCAGGAAGCAGCCCGTGACAGCTGACTAACACCTAGGTACCTATTTTACTGCTAGGTAACAGGGGCATAGGGTGAAAGAAACTCTGCCCGTTGTTTCTCGCCGGCGCCTGGGATCGAACCCAGGACCACAGGATCACAAGTCCAGCGTGCTGTCCGCTCGGCCGACCGGCTCCCCTATATGTCACAGAAGTACACAACTGGTACGGAGACTGTAAACTTTCCCTGCTGGAGCCTCACTGTGGTATGTGTCAACAAACCACCATTCATCACTGCCATCTGAGATGACCTCCACAACATCGGGCATAACAACATGACATTCACTTGAAATGTGAATGACATGTTGATCATTCATGTTGACTCGAAACTTTGATCTCAGGCGTTAAAAAATACCAGACATCAAACCAATAAGTTATAAACTATTGTGCTAATAAACGCATTGAGATGATGTTATTCAGTCGAGGTCACATTCTAATGATAAACGGATTCCGAAATCAACTCATCAAGTCTGTCTATTTCGTGATTTCACTGATCATCCCGCTCTCTTACCGTATAAATGGACGTTCTCCCCCCACCCTTTATCCTGCACACGACCTGATTGTCGTCAACGATGGACCCAAGCTGACTGTCGTCAACGATGGACCCAACCTGACTGTTGTCAACGATGGACCCAACCTGACTGTCGTCAACGATGAACCCAACCTGACTGTCGTCAACGATGGACCCAACCTGACTGTCGTCAACGATGGACCCAAGCTGACTGTTGTCAACGATGGACCCAACCTGACTGTCGTCAACGATGGACCCAACCTGACTGTCGTCAACGATGGACCCAAGCTGACTGTTGTCAACGATGGACCCAACCTGACTGTCGTCAACGATGGACCCAACCTGACTGTTGTCAACGATGGACCCAACCTGACTGTTGTCAACGATGGACCCAACCTGACTGTTGTCAACGATGGACCCAACCTGACTGTCGTCAACGATGGACCCAACCTGACTGTTGTCAACGATGGACCCAACCTGACTGTCGTCAACGATGGACCCAACCTGACTGTTGTCAACGATGGACCCAACCTGACTGTCGTCAACGATGGACCCAACCTGACTGTCGTCAACGATGGACCCAACATCATCTATTCTTCTATTACTGGTATATTTCTATCATCTATCACTGGTATACCTTGTTATACTTGATCTCTCCCACGTTAGGTCTTGAACTGGTAATGTTTTTTCTCTCTCTCTCTCAACACCTTTGTTCAAATTTCCAAATATAAGAGTTACAAATTTATTTAATGTTGTTGTCAACTTAAATGACATTAACTAAATGCTAAAATAAACCCTTGGAGTTTTAAGATATATTACAATGCTTTTGTGTTATATTTAAATGTTTCTTGTCTAATATTTCAAGCCAGATTTTTTTTTATTGCAGTCTAACAGACAATAACCTCCTGTTATTTACCACCTTTTTGTATTAATGTCAATTTCCACCACAAATACTCTTTGCAATTCTACGTTTTCGAATAGTTTTGAAACTAATAAAATATATTTATTGGTTTTAAATATAAAAATCTTATTAAACTGGCAGTAATGAAGTTTCGCTTCGTAATATTCACATTCATTGAATATATGAATTTTCCATCATTCTTTATCACCTTTTTGATCTACGTAGATGAATTATAAAGTCACATACAAACAACTGTAATTTGATTACATCAACAATTCCCGTGGAAAAGCTAACTCGTGTACCTCATGTCTGTAACGACGACTCTGGATATCTACTTCTGTAATTCCAACTTTATTTCGAGTTCAACACATGTTCAGTGACACAGAATCAAGTTGTATGTAACCTCCATGTTAATAGAAATCTTTGTATCCATTCATCATGCCTCAAGTCGAGTCTTTTGTGTGACAGCGTCTCCTTTCACTCTTGCAATCTCCTACACAAAACTCTTCCCCTGAACGCACTCTGCAGTTCTTCCTCTGGCGTCGTCTAGTGAGATACCACTCTTCCTCCTCCTCCTCCTCCTCCTTCTTCTTCCTCCTCCTCCTCCTTCTTCTTCCTCCATTTCTCCATCATCTTCTACTCCTCGCCAACTGGGGCATTCATTTATCGGTCTGCTTGTTTCTACTCCCCCTATTGTGAACATATATATATATATATATATATATATATATATATATATATATATATATATATATATATATATATATATATATATAATATTATGTTATATTCAGCAGCCTCTCATTCGTCGTATATGTCGTCGTTCCTCGTGGTTGAATCGTTTGAATACAGTTTCATTCATGGGCCAACCTTTTTAATGACTTCCTCTCCCCAAACGTTCTTCTCATATCTTTGTTCTTCCCCCTTGCCCACTTACTTCCTCCAACATTCTGCATTTTATTCATCCCTGCCATCGTGCGACGCGGTTGAGAAGAGGAGGAGTAGGGGGGGAGGGGAGGAGGTACCCCAAGACCACGCGGTGAGAGGTGAGAGAGGAGAGAGCGGGAGACAGTGGAAGAACGTGAAACAAGACCCGAAACATTTTGGTTCGCACCGTAGAATGATTAAACACTTAGGGATAGTTGCCGGATGTCTGTAAGGAGACTATGTGGGAGGCGGCCTGATGCGTGTGTCAGTGTCGTGGTGCCTCAGGGTGCCATGTGGGTGCCTCAGGGTGCCATGTGGGTGCCTCAGGGTGCCATGTGGGTGTCTTAGGGTGCCATGTGGGTGTTTTAGGGTGCCATGCGGGTGTTTCAGGGTGCCATGTGGGTGTCTTAGGGCGCCATGTGGGTGTCTTAGGGTGCCATGTGGGTGTCTTAGAGTGCCATGTGGGTGTCTTAGGGTGCCATGTGGGTGCCACAGGGTGCCATGTGGGTGTCTTAGGGTGCCATGTGGGTGCCATGTGGGTGTCTTAGGGTGCCATGTGGGTGCCATGTGGGTGTCTTAGGGTGCCATGTGGGTGCCTCAGGGTGCCATGTGGGTGTCTTAGGGTTCCATGTGAATGCCTCAGGGTGCCTCTGTGTCCCATGTGGGTGCCACATGCGCCAATTCGTTGTCCTGAGGTTCCGGATTCGATCCCCGGTGGAGGCGGAAACAAGTGGGCAGAATTGCTTTCACCCTGATGCCCCTGTTCACTCAGTAGAATATTAGGTACCTGGGAGTTAGACAGCTGCTACGGGCTGCTTCCCAGGAGTGTGTAACAAAAAGGATTCCTGGTCGAGGACCGGGCCGCGGGGACGCTAAGCCCCGAAATCCTCTCAAGATAACCCCAAGATAGGAACCAATCATCTCTAAATCACAAATATATCAGAAGAGATAATGATTATGGTGAAATAATTTACATAAAGACAATACAAATCAGTAATTAGCATAAAGATAATGAAAATGAGGAAAAGATTAACATACAGATAATGAAGATAAGATGAGAATGATCCCAAGTGTTTACAAGAATGTAATTACTATGCTATGTATCCTCACAATCCCAATGTACCTTCTTGTATATATATATAAATATATAAATAAATAAATAAATAAATAAATAAATAAATAAATATATAAATAAATATATAAATAAATATATAAATAAATATATAAGTGGACAAACACCTGCAGATGGCTCATTGTAAATAATGTGATCTTTAAACAGATGAAAAGAACGATACATGAAAAAAAGGAGAAAAGTGAGCGAGGATATTTGTCACAGACACGAAATGATGAGGAAAACTTAACGAAATGAGTAGAAATGGTGCGAAAAACAAATAAAACACAAAATAAAATCATAAAAAAGGTGGCATGGGTTAAAGAATATTCGTGAAAAGCAAAGAAAGAAGCGACAGCTTGTTCCTCCTTCAGCATTCACACGAAGGCAGAGAATGAAGGACGTCAGCCGTATGCTAAGATGCTGTGCCTGCCCATGAAGGCAGAGTGAGAAGGAAGAGTGTATGATAAATGCTGTTCATTCCCCCCTGAAGGCAGATGAAAACATCCGCCGCATGACAGCTCATCTTCTCGCCTCTCTGAACGTAGGCAGAGCGCTCCGAACTCTGGTGGTCGCTAGTTCGAGGCTCCGAACGGGGTGAAGTGAATGAAATGCCATTACCACGTTCATTGTGGCTTGCTGTTGATATGACTGGCACGGGGATCACCTGGTACCGTCAGACGCAAGGTACCAAGGGTGGTACCCGCCTTCAAAGCTTGAAAGTCCCAGTTGCATACCAGTTATGTGTCTTTGGGACCCTCTCTTATTGTAGGTATACCCTATAATTGCACCCTATAACACCCTATAATTGCACCAGAGGTGGTACCCCCCTATATATATATATGTCGTACCTAGTAGCCAGAACGCACTTCTCAGCCTACTATGCAAGGCCTAATTTGCCTAATATGCCAAGTTTTCATGAATTAATGTTTTTTCGACTACCTAACCTACCTAACCTAACCTAACCTAACTTTTTCGGCTACCTAACCTAACCTAACCTCTCTTTATAGGTTAGGTTAGGTTAGGTAGGGTTGGTTAGGTTCGGTCATATATCTATGTTAATTTTTACTCAAATAAAAAAAAATTGACCTCATACATAATGAAATGGGTAGCTTTATCATTTAATAATAAAAAAATTAGAGAAAATATATTAATTCAAGAAAACTTGGCTTATTGGGCAAATCGGGTCTTGCATAGTAGGCTGAGAAGTGCGTTCTGGCTACTAGGTACGACATATATATATATATATATATATATATATATATATATATATATATATATATATATATATAAATATATATATATATATATATATATATATATATATATATATATATATATATATATATATATATATATATATATATTTTTTTTTTTTTTTTAAAGTTTGTGAGGGTACCACCTCTGGTGCCAATGTGGGGACCCATAGCCTCGGAGAAGAAAATAAAAAGTATTCAGGGGAGACCTTGTGGTTTCTCACTGAACACTTATATTATCTTCTCCTACCACCCCCATTCTTTTGTATGTACACATATATATTTACTTTATTTGAACTTTGTTACAAGAAAGGAGTTACATATGGGTTACAAAGATGGTTATCATAGGTTGTCGAGTTCCTCCAGCTCCTCAGATGGCGGGCAGGAACCCTGGATGCAGTGCGCATTTCCCCTCTGTATCGCCACACTGAGGCGCTGGAAAAGAAAGCTTGCAGCTCTTGGGTCCCTTGTTGTTTCAGTGAGCCTAGAACCCAGTTCCTTCAAAAAACTGGTAGCACTTTTACCCCAGGCGCCGAGTGTCTCAGAAGCAATGGGGACAAAATTGTAGTGGTGATCCAGTTCTCTATACTTACGGGATTTGGCTGCTTCCCTGTGGGTGGCAGCGCCACCTGGTTGTGCAACACTGAGGTTAATGTAGGTGTTAGCCAGGGTTGATACGCACGTGTAGTCCCATACCAACTGCTTGCCATTCTTCCAGGGGTTCACTGTGATACCATCCGGGCGACCAATAAGAGCATCAGAGTTACGGGGCGTTAGGTAACGGGGCTCTCTTTCATATATATATATATATATATATATATATATATATATATATATATATATATATATATATATATGTATATATATATATATATATATATATATATATATATATATATATATATATATATATATATATATATATATATATATATTGCAGTATATTTTCTGCGGCCATGTTTGTATTTGCCATAACATAAATGTTTGACTTATCTTGACTAAAATTGAGTTTCAATAAAGTGATGTTTATTCACCGCTGCCAAGGCATGAAGGGCATGACGTCACGTCAACACAGGCCGCTGTTTGATAAATGAAAGTTCAGTCTGCCGAAAACCTTCATTTATGACAACATCAGAAAACACATTTTTCCGTCATTTTTTTTTGAACAATGGAAAAGCTTCTGAAAGTGAATATTTTTGTGTTTGACTGAGAAGCAATACTGTACACACACGTACATACGTGTACACACACACACACACGCATGTATACATGTGTGTACACGTGACTCGTGACTCCGACAGTGACAACCATAACCTCGATAGTAAGACTCAGATCCTGGGTAATAAGATTCAAAACTTCGATAGAGGTTATCTTGAGATTATCTCGAGATGATTTCGGGGCTTTTTTTTTTAGTGTTCCCGCGGCCCGGTCCTCGACCAGGCCTCCACCCCCAGGAAGCAGCCCGTGACAGCTGACTAACACCCAGGTACCTATTTTACTGCTAGGTAACAGGGGCATAGGGTGAAAGAAACTCTGCCCATTGTTTCTCGCCGGCGCCCGGGATCGACCCCGGGACCACAGGATCACAATCCTGCGTGCTGTCCGCTCTGCCGACCGGCTCCGTCTCGTCTCTAGAGAGACTCAAATATTCCATAGACTCAAAACTTTTATAAAGAGATTCAAAACCTCGATAGACTCAAAACTTCGCCAAATACTCAAAACTTCAATAGAGAGATTCAAAACCTCGATAGAAAAACTTAAAACCTCGATAGAGAGACTCAAAATCTATATAGAGACTCAAAATTTCAATATAAAGAGACTTTTAACCTTGACAATAAGACACAACCTCGATAGTAAGACACACATAACCTCACTCAACAGCGAGACGCAGACCACCGACACAAAGCACTTCGATAATGCAACAACAAGAGTTAATTCCAACTTTCCACTAGGGGCGACCTGCGAGCCATTACAAGGAAGCGAAACAAGAGTTAATAAGACCTCAGATAACAACTTCGCCTCAATTAAGAGTGGATTGGGTGACACACGCCGCTCCACGCCCCCACAAGTATTCCATTTCGTACACAGAGAAATCCCAAAATCCCAATGAACAAATCCACATGAGGTTACCTTGAGGTGCTTCCGGGGCTTAGCGTCCCCGCGGCCCGGTCGTCGACCAGGCCTCCTGGTCATGGATTTTGTGTGGATTTCCTGGTCATGGATTTTGTGTGGATTTCCTGGTCATGGATTTGCCGTGTGGATTTTTCCCACCACATAGGTTCGAACCCTCTTCCCAGCTCCTGTGGATTTGTCCCATTTCACACAAGGATTTTGGACGCCATGGACTAATAATTCCCAAAATGATTTCCAGGAGAAAGCGTTTCGCCGGTACGATTCTATAGCACTTGGGATGATAAGGACTTGGATTGGACAGGGCACAGGAATGGAACCCAGCCACCTGGACCATCGGGGATCGAACGCGGACTTGCAAGAAGTGTGAAGCCCCTCGCCGTATGAGTCATCAGTCACTCGCACGCGTTCGAAGTGCCATTCAAGGGCCATTTACCGCCTTTACCTCCTCTAAGGGAGGGAACGATAGTAAATTCTAGGAAATGGCAGTAAACTTTATGGTACGAAAGTAAACTCCACGAGACGGCAGTAAACTCTACAGGACAGCAGTAAACTTCACGAGACGGCAGTAAACTCTACAGGACAGCAGTAAACTCCACGAGACGACAGTAAACTCCACGAGACGACAGTAAACTCTACATGACAGCAGTAAACTCCACGAGACGACAGTAAACTCTACAGGACAGCAGTAAACTCCACGAGACGACAGTAAACTCCACGAGACGACAGTAAACTCCACGAGACGACAGTAAACTCCACGAGACGACAGTAAACTCCACGAGACGACAGTAAACTCCACGAGACGACAGTAAACTCCACGAGACGGCAGTAAACTCTACAGAACAGCAGTAAACTCCACGAGACGACAGTAAACTCCACGAGACGACAGTAAACTCTACAGGACAGCAGCAAACTCCACGAGACGACAGTAAACTCCACGAGACGACAGTAAACTCTACAGGACAGCAGTAAACTCCACGAGACGACAGTAAACTCCACGAGACGACAGTAAACCCCACGAGACGACAGTAAACTCTACAGGACAGCAGTAAACTCCACGAGACGACAGTAAACTCCACGAGACGACAGTAAACTCCACGAGACGACAGTAAACTCCACGAGACGGCAGTAAACTACAGGACAGCAGTAAACTCCACGAGACGACGGTAAACTCCACGAGACGACAGTAAACTCCACGAGACGACAGTAAACTCCACGAGACGACAGTAAACTCTACATGACAGCAGTAAACTCCACGAGACGACAGTAAACTCCACGAGACGACAGTAAACTTTACAAGACAGCAGTAAACTCCACGAGACGACAGTAAACTCTAAGGGAGGACAGTAAACTCTACATGACGACAGTATACTTCATGTAAGGACAGAAAAACTCCATGGAACAAGAGTACATGTAAACTCTACAGGACGACAGTGACGGGTCCTGTACAATGAGCAGGATATTTACACCATGCTGCTATGAGGTCCCTGCTGTCTATCTTGCTGGAGAAGCTTCTCAAGAAGCACAGACTTATTACTCCTGTGTAGCTTAGTGTACTGGTACTGGTAGTGTACTGGTACTGGTGGTGTACTGGTACTGGTGGTGTACTGGTACTGGTGGTGTACTGGTACTGGTGGTGTACTGGTAGTGTACTGGTACTGGTGGTGTACTGGTACTGGTGGTGTACTGGTACTGGTGGTGTACTGGTACTGGTGGTGAACTGGTACTGGTAGTGTACTGGTAGTGGTAGTGTACTGGTACTGGTGGTGTACTGGTACTGGTGGTGTACTGGTACTGGTGGTGTACTGGTACTGGTAGTGTACTGGTACTGGTGGTGTACTGGTACTGGTGGTGTACTGGTACTGGTGGTGTACTGGTACTGGTGGTGAACTGGTACTGGTAGTGTACTGGTAGTGGTAGTGTACTGGTACTGGTGGTGTACTGGTACTGGTGGTGTACTGGTACTGGTGGTGTACTGGTACTGGTGGTGTACTGGTACTGGTGGTGTACTGGTACTGGTGGTGTACTGGTACTGGTGGTGTACTGGTACTGGTGGTGTACTGGTACTGGTGGTGTACTGGTGGTGTACAGGATGGAGATGCTGTACGGGATCAAGTGATCTGTTGCGCTTTTTTTTATTAACACATTAGGTACATGTGCATTTGTGCAGCTGCCCTAGACTATATGAAGGGGAGTACAGTGTGTCAAAAAAGCTAGCTTCGTGATGCTAAAAAATCCCCATCACACAGGATGGTTAGTCATACAGAGGCATGAGATAAGCAGTCTGCACTGGCAGACTCTGAATGCATTTTGAGGATATCATCAACACAAGAGTGAATAAGGTAGCAGTGGTAATAAAAATCCCCATCTCGCAGGATGGTTAGTCATACAGGGCCATATGTTTAGTAGCCTGCACTGGCAAATTTTGGGTACACTGTGAAGATATCTTCAAGAACACGAGAGTGAATAAAGTAATTGCAAAGCTCCAGGTACCTCATGCCAACTGGTCTGAAAGGTCTAATAACTGGGCATTCGGTGATGTAGTGTGGGAGATCATGCCGTAGTTCCTGCTCACAGAGTTTGCAACTGGAGTGCTCAGGATTGGGAGACCCTGAGCACTCCAGGACTGCAAACCGCTGCCGCCACTTGGGTTACCGTTACCTGTGGCCACCTGCCACAGGTAACGCGCACTCAACAGTACGTCAGTAAACTCTACAGGATGACAGCGACGATGATCAGTGAGTAATCTGTCGGACCAGCTAATTCCCCTTCAATTAATTTCCATGGAAATATTAAAAACATTATTTCCTCTGAAGCTAAATTAAGTGTATTTTGGTATATTATATATATATATATATATATATATATATATATATATATATATATATATATATATATATATATATATATATATATATATATATATATATATATATAATTTCAGAGTGGTCTTCAGCATTTAACTGCATGCAACTCCCCAACCACAACAGCCTCTAAAACAAAATCCGAACAGAATGAATAAAATTTCGAACAAAATATATATACATGAGTATAACTAGGATTGAGAGACATAATTGGCCAGCGCACACGGGCGAGGGCCGCTTGGTTGTACGTAAATATTACAACGCTGGCCAACGATGCCAAGCCTGCCTAACAAACTCAATTACATAATCTATCAGTTATCGAGCGGGCGCCGGAGTGCACCTTTGTTCGCCGAATTATGCCACATTTTCCATAATGTATATTTTGTGAATTTTCGTTTGTAAAAAAAAAAAAATAAAAAAAGAGTGAGCAGCGTACACTAAATATTCGCCCGCTAGTTAACGACTTTACAGCTCCACATATTATATATATTGTTGCTAATGTCATGGTGCGAGTTTGGCTCGTGGAGAGTTTTGTAATACTTTCATTCGTTTATTCATTATCTAATTGGAATTTCGTGATGCATTATATGGGATTGCGAGAGCAATAATATATCAATATATATTGTCTGTGTCTTCAAGTTTAAGGACCAGATGTTTGGGGCTAGTTCACCCAACTTTGCAGGTTGGCAGGTCTTTGTACGGGGCTAATCATAGGCGGGTCAGGTTTGTTATACACCATGGAGAGCGGGAGGCACAGTTCTTCTGCTCCTTCCTTTAGTATCCAAGGGGAGATTCCATCTGGGCCTATAGCCTTTGTCACATCCAATTCTAGTAAACACTTCCTTACTTCCCCGCTGGTAATCTCAAACTCTTCCAGTGGTTCCTGGTTAGCTATTCCCTGGTGTTGACTTATTGATGCGTGTGCCTCGCTGATGTCGAGTCTCCTGCTATCGTTGCATTTATCGATGATTTCTGTGTTGCTTGTTAAGATTTCTCTGGTGATGGTCCGGTTGTGAGAAGAGATTATATGTTCCTTGATGGAGCCCTGTTAAAGCCGGACAGGCGGCTTTAACCATCTGGCACGCGGCTTTAACCGGCGGACAGACGGCTGAGTGTGTGTGCGTGTGTGTGTGTGTGTGTGTGTGTGTACACACTTGACACGCTTTCTATTATTAACATGCACACATTAACCCTCGACTTTAAACAATACTTTCAGCATCCTAAATTTAGACACTGTCTCTCATCTCTACTTTCCTCCTCTCTCTCACCCTCCCTCATTCTTCCTCTCCCCTTCACCTTTTCCTATCTTCCCCTCCTCATTTCCTTCCCCTTCGACCTGCTGTTGCATACCAACCCACTACCAATAAAATACACGAATACCTGTACCGAAATGTTGTGGTGTTACAAGTACTAGATACACTAGATCTTTTGTTTAAAATACAACTCAAATTCAACCACAAAATGACTTGTGACTCCATTTATCTTCATGGACTATAAATGTATTTGTTAGTTATGTAACTATAGCTCGTCAATGCTGTACCTTTCTAAGCTAAACGAGATTTTGGGATTCAATTCCTTAACCGCATTATGTGGGTCTGTAACTTCTTTTTCGCTAGCGGTCACAGGATGGGTATGTGGTGCATAATAAATGAACTAACCTAAACCTTACTGGAAACGCAGCTTTCTAGGCA
The DNA here is from genome assembly GCF_040958095.1 of Procambarus clarkii. Lineage (NCBI taxonomy): Eukaryota > Metazoa > Arthropoda > Malacostraca > Decapoda > Cambaridae > Procambarus > Procambarus clarkii. The sequence goes on along the minus strand of NC_091190.1, from coordinate 20,974,124 downwards.
CGCGAAGCTCACTGGCTTCCTTAATTTAGTATTCCTTCACTTTACCAGCGTGAGGGTAAACTCTCCTGTCAGCTGGTGAGGTACACCCTCGCATTAAGCGGCAGATATATCCTCGCCTGCAAGCCCTATGGTATACCCCAGGGGTATAGTTGAGGTATACCTTCAGCCGCTACTGGATGGTTAAGAAGAAGACTGAACAAAGCTGCTGTAAGATGACCTAACTCGGAAGATTCTATGTAGAATAATAATCCTTCACATGAATGACGACCGAGAGTATCGGTGTAAAGACTTATCTAACAGATTCTAACCAAAGGAAGAATGGTATTATCATTCAACACGAACGATCTGATTGTCTAGTCATCACACACCTCGTTGAGGTGACAAATGAATCAGAGACGACAGCGTCTGAGACCAACTGGAGATCAAATAGCATCAAACTATTACATAAAATAATTTATTACCAAAACAACTGTATCGCCAAATAAAGGTGCTTGTAGTTTCCTTCTTGACAACATAGACAAGTCTATGAATCATATTCAACAACAGATTTCAAGGGAACCTTTTATGAGAGAGACATTTGAATAGGGGGGCTCACTTTCAACATTCCCAGCCCTCAGGTTTTATTTTGTTCATCAGAGAGCCTCCTACCACAGGTTCATCGAACTATGGTCCAAGTATTCACAGTGACAGTATTTGCAGAGGAGGGCTGCAGGCTCCACCCTACCTCGAGTAGGGGTTGTATATCTCAAAAGCCTGACAGAACTCAATGCCAAACATCACGTAGCCACATTTCACCTCGGCAAGCTATCAAGAGGATTCTTTCTGGTAGGGGAATAAGCGAAAGAAGAAATATAAGACAAAGTACAAGACACACACAGGATAAAGGGAATAACTAATGGAATAAGAGACGGACGAGGAGAAGGTCCATAATGATGTTTATCTATCTCCTGCTGCCATTCAAACGACCGTAAAAAAACGCACTATATACACTGTGATTACAAGAGCGAGGAGGAAGTGGGGTGGAGGGAACATAATCTGATCAGTTATACTCCAGTGCTCGCAAGAGTCCCTCCGTCTGTCACAAGAGCAGCTGAGGGGAAGGGGAGGGGGAAATGGATGTAAACAAGGAGAGGGGAAGGAGAAGGGACCGCTAACGAGGGGAGAACAGGGGCAGAGGGAGGACAGAAATACACGGACAGGGGTGGAATCGAGGGACGTATTTCATACGATGAAAAGTATTAGACAAATCAAAACATCAAACAAGGAACGAGAAACTACTTACAGTTTAACTATTAACATTAAATCTACTAGATATACACGTGTCCAAACTACATGGGAGGGAGATGTTGGAAGGAACACACGAAGATTTCACAACAGAACGAAATCACGAAAAAATCGAACTAATCGTAACGAACAGGGGTCACACACACACACACACACACACACACACACACACACACACACACACACACACACACACACACACAAACACACACACACACACACACACACACACACACACACACACACACACACACACACACACACACACACACACACACACACACACACACACACACACACACACACAAACACACACAAACACACACACACACACACACACACACACACACACACACACACACACACACACACACATACACACACACACACACACACACACACACACACACACACACACACAAACACACACAAACACACACACACACACACACACACACACACACACACACATACACACACACACACACACACACACACACACACACACACACACACACACACACACACACACACACACACACACACACACACACACACACACACACACACACACACACACACACACAAACACACCTGGTTCTTTTCAGGAACCTGTGTAAGGAATCATTCAGAATCTTGTACACCACATATGTAAGACCAATCCTGGAGTATGCGGCCCCAGCATGGAGCCCGTACCTTGTCAAGCACAAGACGAAGCTGGAAAAAGTCCAAAGGTATGCTACTAGACTAGTCCCAGAACTAAGAGGCATGAGTTATGAGGAAAGGCTGCGGGAAATGCACCTCACGACACTGGAAGACAGAAGAGTAAGGGGGGACATGATCACAACCTACAAAATCCTCAGGGGAATCGACCGGGTAAACAAGGACGAACTTTTCAACACTGGTGGGACGCGAACAAGGGGACACAGGTGGAAGCTGAGTACCCAAATGAGCCACAGAGACGTTAGAAAGAACTTTTTCAGTGTCAGAGTAGTTAGCAAATGGAATGCATTAGGAAGTGATGTGGTGGAGGCTGACTCCATTCACAGTTTCAAATGTAGATATGATAGAGCCCAATAGGCTCAGGAATCTGTACACCAGTTGATTGACGGTTGAGAGGCGGGACCAAAGAGCCAGAGCTCAACCCCCGCAAGCACAATTAGGTAAGTACAATTAGGTAAGTACACACACACATACACAGACACACACACACTGGAGCCTAAACATGAATAATTGGCAGAAAGGTGAAGCAACGAGGAGAAACATTACATGATATATTTGTAAAGAAAGAGGCTTTAGCAAGATATACTTCGAGTATTATTAAAACAAGAGAAAATATACTTTCTGAATCAGCATGTAAAGAGACTATACTTCATGTATAAGGCTTGTGAAAATATACTTCACGAATAACGCCAGTGAAAATTTAATACATGTAGCACTAAGAACAAGAGTATATTTCCTGTAGGTGTCCTGTTTGCTAAATTCTACATGGGTACTATAGAGCATTGGATCTTAGTTGACATGGACTTGAAACTCGCCATATACTGCAGGTATGTTGACGACATTTTTGTGCAGGTACCTGATGTCAGACGTCTGCAGCAGCTGAAGGAGGCATTCGAGTAGAATTCTGTGTTAAGTTTCACTTACGAGATGGAGAAGGATGGGAAGCTGCCCTTTCTAGATGTAACAGTCACGGAAAGGAGCGGAGGCTTCCCCACTGCAGTCTACACTAAGGAAACAAACATAGGAATGTGCCTCAATGCCAATAGTGACTGCCCAGACAGGTACAAGATGAGTGTCGTCATCGCTTCTGTCTTGTGTTTGTCACCTTATTCAAAACTTTTGTGCCATATCACCTCACCCAAAAACGAGTTTATGTACGATGAATTTGTATGTGTCAACTTAAGTCTTTGAAAATGTAATAAGAATTACGAAACGCGTTCAGGAGTCAGACCATAATAAAAATGAGTTCTGGATAATTGATATTTCAATTACCATCGACAGTGAAGAGAAACATAAGAAATATTGAGAAAATTCGTGTTAGAATTATTAATCTTACCTTTTCGGTCATATTCAACAACATATAACATATGTTTACAAGAAAGACTGCTACCAAAATATACTAATATATATATATATATATATATATATATATATATATATATATATAGAGAGAGAGAGAGAGAGAGAGAGAGAGAGAGAGAGAGAGAGAGAGAGAGAGAGAGAGAGAGAGAGAGAGAGAGAGAGAGAGAGAGAGAGAGAGAGAGAGAGAGAGACTCATATTATGTCATATGTTCCTTTTTATGTTCACCTGTAGTGCAAATTTTGTAATATTTGCTATATACAATAGCTCATAAACAACACACACGTGTAGCTGTATGAATTGTCTCAGGAGGAGACCAGCATAAAGAAGAGAACAACCAAGAGGAGCCGGGATAACATGGGCGTTGGGAGTTCCAAATTGAGGAGAGGAATGGAATGTTTGCTTCCAGCCCAACGCCACCAGGAAAGACTAGAATGAAATAGCTTTTCTCTCTCTCTTTCTCTCTTTCTTTTGATTACAACATTTATCTTTCATTCTTCAGTTTACACGCCAGAGGACACATGTGTCACGTGTGTATTCACCTAGTTCACCTAGTTGTTCTTGTTGGGGTTGAGCTGTGCTCTTTCGGCCCGTCTCTCAACTGCCAATCAATCAACTGTAACTAAGTTGACCAGACCACACACTAGAAATTGAAGGGACGACGACGTTTCGGTCCGTCCTGGACCATTCTCAAGTCGATTGTGACTTGAGACTTGAGAATGGTCCAGGACGGACCGAAACGTCGTCGTCCCTTCAATTTCTAGTGTGTGGTCTGGTCAACATACTTCAGCCACGTTATTGTGACTCATCGCCTGCAACTGTAACTAACTTCTAACTATTTTTTTTCCACATACACACACCCACATCCAGGAAGCAGCTCCGTAACAGCTGTCTAACTCCCAGGTACCTATTTACTGCTAGGTAACAGGGACATCAGGGTGAGAGAAACTTTGCCCATTTGTTTCTGCCTGGTCCAGGAATCGATCCCGGGCCTGAGAATTACGAGTCCTGCGCGGTGTCCGCTCAGCTACCAGACCCCCTTGTGTGTGTGTGTGTGTGTGTGTGTGTGTGTGTGTGTGTGTGTGTGTGTGTGTGTGTGTGTGTTCTGGTTCTGCGCTAATGTTGTTCTTGTTCTCCAGCACATTGTGCTTCTTGTCCTCGTCCTGGTTCACCTCGTCCTCGTCCACCTCGTCCTCGTCCACCTCGTCCTCGTCTTCCTAATCTTCTTCCTCTGAATTATTCTGCGTTTTTTCACTCGAAATCCTCAATCGAAATTTGATTTGGCCAATCTCCCCTTTTTCCATCAACCAGCGAGTGTGTCGTCTACCTGTCACAGCCGCACAGTTGACGTTGGAATAGCCCTAGTCTTTATTTACAGTGATTCTGGGATAGACCTCGTTTTATCTAGAGTGATTCTGAGATCGGACTAGCCTTTACCTGGGGGGGGTTGTGGGATAGGCCTAGCCTTTACCTGGGGGGGTTGTGGGATAGGCCTAGCCTTTAGCTGGGGGGGTTGTGGGATAGGCCTAGCCTTTAGCCGGGTTGATTGTGGGTTAGGCCTAGTCTTTATCTGAGCTGACTGGGATAGGCCTAGCGTTTGTATTTATACTAGGATAAGGCTAACTTTTATCTGAGCTAACTTGGTTTTCTGTTAATGTCTAGAGATCAGTAAATAATGGGATATATTTCTGCAAGAAAAAATATTTTTTTGGTAGTTTAAGCTTTCAAAATATTTTACTAGGTGTAACCATCGGCAGCGCCAAAAATCGTCGTGGGGGTCAGAATGTGACCCTCTGCCACGCTGTTCCCTCTTGAATTTTGGCGACCCGAACCAGCCTATGACCGTCCCGTACCCCAGACCATTCCCTTTGCAAAGTTGGGTGAATCTAGCCCCAAGCGTCTGGCCAGTCATTCCTTCTAATTTATATAGATAAAAGGATTATGAGGTTAGGACAGGAACCAGGATACGAGGAGAGAACAGGAGCTGGGATATAAGGATAGGAGCTGGGATATAAGGATAGGAGCTGGGATATAAGGATAGGAGCTGGGATATGAAGCCACAATGGGAGCTGGAATATGAGAATGGAGTAAAGGAACGGTGCCCACTAACTTAAGTCTACTGGAGCACAAGATATAGTCTCATTAAAATCATTTCTCACTAATCTGAGGAGAGCAACAGTGCACCAAGCTTACTCCTAAGACACGGATGTTGTGTCTCATGTTCGCCTGGGCGACAATACACATCTCTTCCTCACTCATCAAACATTGTCAATGGCAAGACGCTCCACGTGCCACATTTATTCACATAAAAGATCCAATTCAGATTCACTTTGAATTAATTAATTCATTGGCTGCGAGAAATTGTCTGATTGAATATTGGACATTTTGTGGTATATTAATGGTGAGCAAGATGGCGTATGAGTGTATTTTCACCTTGATATACTGGCCTAGATGGGGCTTGCAGCTCTGCAATAATCTTGATTACCCTTGGTAATCTTATATCTTGATCCTATCTTGATTGACAATATCTTGAGGTACTCTTGAGAGAGCTCTATCAACATCTCGCGTCAAACAGCCTGGTTGACCAGTCCAGCAACGAGGAAGCCTGGTCGACGACCGGGCTGCGGGGAAGCTAAGCCCCGGAAACACTTCAAGGTAACTTCAAGGTAAGGTAAGGTACCCGCATGTGCAACAGTTATACTAGTTCCATGTCTCCTGTTCTATAATCTTTCTCATCATCTTTATACTTAAAAGTGTGTGTGTACTGGGCTACAATCACCGACTCTATGCTCAGCTCATCCGTTTAAGGTCTTCTCTCCGTCATCAACGAGACACTTATGCATCTAGTTATCTTGAGATTATTTCGGGGCTTTCAGTGTCCCCGCGGCCCGGTCCTTGACCAGGCCTCCACCCCCAGGAAGCAGCCCGTGACAGCTGACTAACACCCAGGTACTTATTTTACTGCTAGGTAACAGGGGCATAGGGTGAAAGAAACTCTGCCCATTGTTTCTCGCCGGCGCCCGGGATCGAACCCGGGACCACAGGATCACAAGTCCAGCGTGCTGTCCGCTCGGCCGACCGGGTCAAAAAAGGCTCCCCAAATAGTTACCCCCAGCTAGAACACAAGACATATACGTGTTGTTCCCGGGACTCGAAACATTGTTATAAAAGCGTTGATAACAAACCCGGAAATATAACTCTTTAAAATCAAACGAAAAACGTCAACAAGCGACGCGGGTTCAAGCCTATTACACAGCCCCAATATTTTCTTATAGATACACCCAAATACTGAAAAGTAAATATATTTATATCGCACTCAATACGGCTTTTTAAAGGCGTATCTTAATTGAGTAAATGTTTGCACGACGTCCTCGCCAAATTCCGCGAGAAAGTGCCCAATTAGTACCCAATTTAGGGCCCCGAGCAAGAGGTACGTTCGGAAGGTATTAACGTCTCGCTCAAAGTCTTACCCCCAATTGTTGCCCCAAGTGTAAATTGGGTTGGAATCTGATTAAGGGTTAACTGTACGGAAGAGGCGCGATAATTCTGGGGAAGAATAGGAGTGGGGAGGACGGTGATGGGTGGAAGGTGGTAAGGGGTGCTGGGCGGTGGGGGGTAATGGAGGGTCTGGGGAGTGGGGTGATGGGGAGGGGAGTGAGGGGGGGGGGAAGGAAGGAAATATGAAGGGAAAGCGCCAAGCCATTACGACTATATAGCACTTGGAAGGGGTCGGGGTAAGGGTTTGGGATGGGACGGGGGGGTGGAAGGAATGGTGCCCAACCTCTTGGACGGTCGGGGATTGAACACTGCATGAAGCGAGACCGTCGCTCTACCGTCCAGCCCAAGTGATTGGACTGGGGGGGGGAGAGGAAGGTGGTGGAGATATTAAAGAGAAGGAAGACTAGAAAAAACTAATTTGTTTTTTTTAGCATCATCAAATTAGAAAAACAAACTAAGGGAAAAATGTATTATCCCATTTCTTATTTTTAATAACATACTAATGTTCCTGGTCATATATATATATACAGCTACCTTGGATAATATGAAGGGTTACATAGTGTGTGTCAAGAACTAGCCATGTGATACAAAAAAGCCCCATCTCGCAGGATCACTATTAAATCCCAAAGCTTTCCTCCACATATGCTTCTCTCAGGAAGAAAGATCAAGGTGTCGAGAAAGGAAGGTAGTTTGTTACACGTAATGACTGCGAGATGGAAATATTAAAGAGCATAGCGCTCTGTTTTAGGATTAACAGCGGAAACAGCATCTGAGAATATAATGCTCTCAGAGTATTACGTGCAGATATATGGAGATAAAACCTTCTCGCAGGTTCCTTAAGAGCAGCAGCCACGGAAGTAGTGAGAGCAGAGGAAGATGCAACGGGTGTAATGGCTGACGAAACTGGACCAAACTTTCTATTATATGTAGGCACCGTCAGCCATTTGTAAACGGTGTAATATCTTATACGAATATCAGCAAAAACTCTCAATGTTTTCGAGGGCCTGTTAGCTCTCTCAACAGCGTAGAGGGGTTTCCTGAAGACAATAGTTCTTATAATGGTTAAGATTCCCATGGAAAACGTGGGTTTTGTGAAAAACAAATTATTCCTAAAGGGAGCAGCATAAATATTTTTTATTAACACATTTAGGTACATCAGCATTTATGCAGCTGCTCTAGACTATATGAAGCGGTGTACAGAGTGTGTCAAGAACTACCTACGTGATGATAATTTTTTTATTATTATTAATACATGAGGTACATCTGCATTAGAGCAGCTACCATAGACTATATGAAGTGGAGTAAAAATCCCCATTTCAACTGTTGAAAAAATCTATGGACCAAAAAACGATCATTCCATCTCCACCGACTTCATAGGGGTCGTCCTGGGTGCCGACTCCTCCCAAACGGGGGCATTGGGTGCGACCCCGACCCGCCTGTAACAGTCCTCTAGCTCGCACCAGTACCATGCAAAGTTGGACGAGGCTAACCCAAGCGTCTGACTTCCAACCCTGAGTACAGACAGACGGACAAACATACAAACATTCCCTTCTATAGATATAAATTATTATTATCAAGACAAGCGCTCCCCATTGATGGGTTTCAGCTCTGACGCAAAACACTGACCAAATACTGACGCAAAACACTAACCAAACACTGACGCAAAACACTGACGCAAAACACTAACCAAACACTGACGCAAAACACTAACCAAACACTGACGCAAAACACTAACCAAACACTGACGCAAAACACTAACCAAACACTGACGCAAAACACTAACCAAACACTGACGCAAAACACTAACCAAACACTGACGCAAAACACTAACCAAACACTGACGCAAAACACTAACCAAACACTGACGCAAAACAAAGTAACGATCAACTCACTGGAAACTGAAATAATTTACAACTTAAGGGACACATTTTAAAAGATATGCGACATACCTGCAAGCAGTGCAAAGAAAAATATCAACCAGATGCAATTGAAAGATAATTAACTAACTTATACCAGCTATTTGCACGTTATAATTTTAACTTTTTTTCTATTTTAATACCCCCCCCCCCATTTTTCCCTTTGTCTCGCGGCGCAGAGCCGAACAGTTAATTGGGTTTCATCAACTAAGCAAACACAGAATTCATTTATCAAAAACCTTAGACTTTTATGTCTGTTGTTTTGAGCACATAAACATGGCTGCCTTCTGCAGGCGATGAGTCACAATAACGTGGCTGAAGTATGTTGACCAGACCACACACTAGAAATTGAAGGGACGACGACGTTTCAAAAATGCCATCAAAAATGGCTGCCTTCACTTCAGCTCCTCACAAGTGGCGCACATTTGAACCACCACAAGTATTTATTCACGCCCACATGTCTCATGTGTAAAGATATACTTTGTGATATAGAAAGGAAATGTATAAATAATCTTCGTGTGTCTTACCATAAGATGTAAATACGTCAAGAGCAACCACACAACTCCAGCCCTCAAGGGCAACCACACAACCCCAGCCCTCAAGGGCAACCACACAACTCCAGCCCTCAAGGGCAACCACACGACTCCAGCCCTCAAGAGCAACCACACAACTCCAGCCCTCAAGGGCAACCACACGACTCCAGCCCTCAAGAGCAACCACATAACTCCAGCCCTCAAGGGCAATCACACAACTCCAGCCCTCAAGGGCAACCACACAACTGCAGCCCTCAAGGGCAACCACACAACTCCAGCCCTCAAGGGCAACCACACAACTGCAGCCCTCAAGGGCAACCACACAACTCCAGCCCTCAAGGGCAACCACACAACTCCAGCCCTCAAGGGCAACCACATAACTCTAGCCCTTAAGGGCAACCACACAACTGCAGCCCTCAAGGGCAACCACACAACTCCAGCCCTCAAGGGCAACCACACAACTCCAGCCCTCAAGGGCAACCACACAACTCCAGCCCTCAAGGGCAACCACACAACTCCAGCCCTCAAGGGCAACCACACAACTGCAGCCCTCAAAGGCAACCACATAACTCTAGCCCTCAAGAGCAACCACACAACTGCAGCCCTCAAGGGCAACCACACAACTCCAGCCCTCAAGGGCAACCACACGACTCCAGCCCTCAAGGGCAACCACACAACTCCAGCCCTCAAGGGCAACCACACAACTCCAGCCCTCAAGGGCAACCACACAACTCCAGCCCTCAAGGGCAACCACACAACTCCAGCCCTCAAGGGCAACCACACGACTCCAGCCCTCAAGGGCAACCACACGACTCCAGCCCTCAAGGGCAACCACACGACTCCAGCCCTCAAGGGCAACCACACAACTCCAGCCCTCAAGGGCAACCACACAACTCCAGCCCTCAAGGGCAACCACACAACTCCAGCCCTCAAGGGCAACCACACGACTCCAGCCCTCAAGGGCAACCACACGACTCCAGCCCTCAAGGGCAATCACACAGCTCCAGCCCTCAACATCAAATTTGTTGAGGACAGGTTGAACGATTTACAGTACAATTAACGTTCTTAGGCAAGCCATTTACAATACAAATTTCCATTCTCTGACTATCAATTTACAATACAATTAACATTATTTGGCTAGCAATTTACAATAGAATTTACATTCTCTGGCCAGCCACTTACAATACAATCAACATTCTTTGGCTACAAATTTACAATATGATTAACATTCTATGGCTAGTCATTTACAGTCGATGACAGTTAACTGCGAGTCTGTTTGTTCCATATAAACGTAACTCCCATGATATTTGTTCTTCAGGCGTCTCCTGCGAGGTATAAATTAAGTGTTAATGCAGCCAATTTAAAAGTTCTGTATTTTGTAAAGAACAGTTGCAGATCCAGTCTGTGTTCTTTTCGTGAACTTCTCGGAAGAATCACAGTTGCAATGATTTGTATAAATCACTTAGGAATATCAATCAATTTATCAATATATTCCTTTGGTAACTTGACTGTTCTGACCTTTGATAAAAGACTTCCATCATTCAGTCTTTGTTCTACTTTCGTGTAACAAAATTATCGTCTTTATTTTTGTCCAATCATTAATTTTTGATGTGTTTATATTTCCATTGGAGTAGTTTTATTTGTTTATATTTATTAATCGTTCGTTATCGTTTATTAATTTATAGCATTCTGATATCGCAGGGTGGAGGGAGTCTGATCACTCCCTACCCTCCTCCTGCAGGCTGGAGGGAGTCTGATCACTCCCTACCCTCCTCCAGCAGGGTGGAAGGAGTCTGATCACTCCCTACCCTCCTCCAGCAGGCTGGAGGGAGTCTGATCACTCCCTACCCTCCTCCAGCAGGGTGGAGGGAGTCTGATCACTCCCTACCCTCCTCCAGCAGGGTGGAGGGAGTCTGATCACTCCCTACCCTCCTCCAGCAGGGTGGAGGGAGTCTGATCACTCCCTACCCTCCTCCTGCAGGCTGGAGGGAGTCTGATCACTCCCTACCCTCCTCCAGCAGGGTGGAGGGAGTCTGATCACTCCCTACCCTCCTCCTGCAGGCTGGAGGGAGTCTGATCACTCCCTACCCTCCTCCAGCAGGGTGGAGGGAGTCTGATCACTCCCTACCCTCCTCCAGCAGGCTGGAGGGAGTCTGATCACTCCCTACCCTCCTCCAGCAGGGTGGAGGGAGTCTGATCACTCCCTACCCTCCTCCAGCAGGGTGGAGGGAGTCTGATCACTCCCTACCCTCCTCCAGCAGGGTGGAGGGAGTCTGATCACTCCCTACCCTCCTCCAGCAGGGTGGAGGGAGTCTGATCACTCCCTACCCTCCTCCAGCAGGGTGGAGGGAGTCTGATCACTCCCTACCCTCCTCCAGCAGGCTGGAGGGAGTCTGATCACTCCCTACCCTCCTCCAGCAGGCTGGAGGGAGTCTGACCACTCCCTACCCTCCTCCAGCAGGCTGGAAGGAGTCTGACCACTCCCTACTCTCCTCCTACAGGCTGGAAGAGGCCCGAGAGAGTGGAGGCAGCACCGGGGTTATTTTCAGTGAGGGTTCATGCAATATGTGAAGAATACCTGATGATGGAGGGTGGCGAGGCTGGGGCTGAGGTCTGCAACTATCATCAGCTCCCTCTTTCTGGCCTGCTCATCTCTGCCAATTATAGTCACTTGTCAGTCAGCCAGACAGTCAGCCACCTTTCCTATCAGCGAGTCAGCCATGTTTCCTGCTGGACCCACAGCAGCCGCCCAGAAACGCCAGCAACTAGTCAGCTGTCGAGTCACTCTTACAACTTGTCCAGTTATCTAGCCAGTTAACAACTCAACCACAACTGAACCAGTCAGTCAACCTGCCATTTAATTATTCAGCCAGTTGATAAACCAACTACTCTGACAGATAACAAATAGCTATTTAGTCAAACAGTCACTTGTATATTCAACCTACTAGTCAGCCAACCAGACACGTAAATAGCCAGACATTTAACCGTTAAACCAGTCAGTAATTTAACAAATCAATCAGCCTACCAGTTACCCGGTTAACCAGCCCACCAGTCATCCATTCAACAGAAATATTAAATAGACGAACAAGTATGTATTTTCGAGCAAACTCTCGATATAATTTGATCAGTACAAGCAATAAAACAGAATTAAAACCTAATGTCATGTGGACTAAATTTGGTATTTGTGATAGATGGCGGTATTTACCGTCGTCTGTAACTCAGGACAGCGTGTGCAAACTGAGTGACAGGACCCCATGTATAAATTATACTCGTGAGAGGACAGAATCCTGGAGAGCGCTTGTTTCCCCTAACGGTGATCTGAGGGTCGTTCTGAGATACAGGGCGTAAGTGCTCTAGATCTATGTAGGTATATATATGTGTGTGTGTGTGTGTGTGTGTGTGTGTGTGTGTGTGTGTGTGTGTGTGTGTGTGTGTGTGTGTGTGTGTGTGTGTGTGTGTGCCTAGTTGTCCAGTCAGACCCTAGGATTAAGGCCCATTAGTGCCATTTCTGATTGGCTAGCGAGGGTTTGCAGCAAAGTCTAGCGTGGAATACTAAAACCCAGGAGGTAGGGCCAAGTTGTAGGTCAGGAATGTCACTGTTGCGAGTCGCATAATGTTGCATAATTGCACATTATGCAACACTTAAGAGTGTCAATTGTGTATTACATCAAATTATAAGTGTCTATTGCATATTATTCAACACTACGAGCGTTAAGGTACACTGTTGTGTGGGAACAGTCGCTGGTAGTCAGAGAATCATCTACCAACACACATTTCTCAACCAAGATAGAGCGTGAGTGTGTGCTCTTTAAAGAAGACAGAGTCTCACCAGTAACCGGGCTGGGGAATACTGGGCAGAGTTTATGGTGAAGTCATTTAAGCAGCTTTTCCAATGTGTGTGTGTTATTTCAATGTATATGTTAGTGGACAGCCTGCCTACCTGCCTGCCTGTCTGTCTGTCTGTCTGCCTGCCTCCCTGCCTGTCTGTCTGTCTGTCTGCCTGCCTGCCTGTCTGTCTGTCTGTCTGTCTGTCTGTCTGTCTGCCTGCCTGCCTGACTGTCTCTCTGCCTGTTTGCCTAACTGCCTACCTGCCTAACTGTCTACCTAACTGTCTACCTGCCTGCCTACCTGCCTGCCTAACTGTCTACCTGCCTGCCTGCCTGCCTGCCTGCCAAACTGCCTACCTGCCTACCTGCCTGCCTGTCTGCCTGCCTGCCTGCCTGCCTAACTGCCTACCTGCCTGACTGACTGCTCGGCCTAACTGCCTGCCTGCCTGTCTGTCTGTCTGTCTGTCTGTCTGTCTGTCTGTCTGTCTGTCTGTCTGTCTGTCTGTCTGTCTGCCTGTCTGTCTGCCTGCCTGCCTGACTGACTGCTCGGCCTACCTGCCGGCCTTCCAGCCTGCCTGCTGCAGACTTTCTATAAAGTTGATCGATGATTAAGCAGTGTCCACAGATTGATTGATTGATGAAGATTAAGCCACCCAAGAGGTGGCACGGGCATGAATAGCCCGTAAGTGGTGGCCCTTTCGAGCCATTACCAGTATCAAAAGATGATACTGGAGATCTGTGGAGGCGCAACTGCACCCTGCGTGACGGGAGATGTCTCCCGGACCAAGTGGTGACCAAATGGTGAGTGTCCACAGCTTACCATCACCTTATGTACGTGTGGGTGCTGCCTCTTCCATCCCACTGTACACTGTGCCTGTGTCCACCTGTCTGTGTACACGTGCTTGTGTACACATGTCTGTGTACACGTGCCTGTGTACACCTGTCTGTGCACACGTGCCTGTGTACACCTGCCTGTGCACACGTGCCTGTGTACACCTGTCTGTGTACACGTGCCTGTGTCCACCTGTCTGTGTACACGACACACCGCCGCGGGAGTCTGTAGGAGACACGCGATTAGTGAGGTCCGCGGAAATTCGTCAATTTCTCGGAACATTGAAGGAGTATAGAGGCTAGATCATAGTATTTGGCCTCTCGCAGTGTGTAGCTAGCAGGGTGCAACATAGCATAGTCATATCGCTAGCGATAGTGCGAAGATTTGGCGAAGAAACGAAAAGTGGAGCTAGGGCATCACCGGTGCATGTAAGTGTGTGACCTGACCGGGTGGGACGACCCGCCGTGGAGCTACCTGACTGTGCTGTTGAGTGGTGACTGTGATCAGTGGTACAGTGAATTAGTGAACTGTCACATAACGATACAGTGACTGACTCCAGAGCTTTGTGTAGACAGAGAAGAAGACCTCATCAATCTACCAGCATTTAGTGAATCACCTAGTGGGAGACAACGAAGGATAAACATCGTCATCATACATCGCTCATCTGGTTGTGTGAGCGGGAGGCTGGTATGTACCCCTCTCTGGTCAATTAATCAGGTGTACAGATTGAGGTAAAAGATTATCAAATTCTCGTTCAGGATATCAAATATATTTAAAAATCTCAGAGTGGCTCATTTAGGCAGAGGTAACGCATAAGGAATATCTTGACACATACAAGCACGCCCGCCCACGTACGTATACACGCACACAAGTGTGCACACGCTAAAACAGACACACACACACGTGCACGCACACACACACGTGCACGCGCACACACACACACAATTGTTCAGTCAGGGGAAAAGGCATTAACACCTGGGATAGACCTTACTATCCCCCCCCCCTCTTGACCCCACCACCTGACCTGACCTGACTTAGTCGCCATCTCCGCCCCCCCCACCCCCAGTCCCCCGCATCGCCCATACACACACTCTTCCCCTCCCCACTCTCCCTCTCTCCCACTCCCTCTCTCCCACTCCCACTATCTCTCTCCTGCTCTCTCTCTCCTGCTCTCTCTCTCTCTCTCTCTCTCTCTCACTCTCTCTCTCTCTCTCTCTCTCTCTCTCTCTCTCTCTCTCTCTCTCTCTCTCTCTCTCTCTCTCTCTCTCTCTCTCTCTCTCTCTCTCTCTCTCTCTCCCTCTCTCTCTCTCTCTCTCCCTCTCTCTCTCTCTCTCTCTCCCTCCCTCCCTCCCCCTCTCCCTCCCTCTCTTTCCCCCCTCCCTCCCCCTCCCTCTCTGCCCACACACACACACACACACCTCCCCCCCTCTCTCCCTTACCCGCTCTCTCCCTCACCCGCTCTCTTCCTCATCCACTCTCTCCCTCTCCTCTCCCTCCCGCCTCTCTCTCCATGTCCTCCCCCCCCTCCCCTTCTACCTTCTTCTCACTTCAGTGGAAGGGTCGGATCCCCCCCCACCCACCCATTTATCTCTCCCTTTATCACTCCCTTTCTCTCTCTCTCTCTCTCTCTCTCTCTCTCTCTCTCTCTCTCTCTCTCTCTCTCTCTCTCTCTCTCTCTCTCTCTCTCCCCCTCTCTCTCTCTCTCCCTCCCCCATCCCAACAGGGTCAAGATGGCAGCCAGACGTCCCAGGGGAGCAGGAAAGAGCCAAGGTGACGAGATGAAGGAAATGTTCGCCCAGTTTCTGGAGGACATCAAGAGTGAGATGCAAGAAATGATGCAGGAAATGAAGAACGAAATAAGCAACCTGAAAAGAGAGCTGACAGCAGCAAAGGAGGAGATTAGAACCCTCAAAGAGAATGGTATCGAGGCTGAGAGTCAGAAAACCACCCAGGGAGAAGGTGGTAATAGTTTTCTGGATGAGAATGCCACAATAAAAGCAACATTTGCGGAAATACTAAAAAAAAATAACTCTGAAGTAATGACTGCAGTGATGGAGGTGGCCATGAAAGCAGCCACCTCGCAGGAGGCGGCACGCTCCACTAGCCAACTGCTGGAAAGGAAAAGATCAGTGGTTGGTGTGGGTATTAGGGAACAGGAAGGAACCAATAGGACAGAGTGGAATGACAAGGACAAAGCAGCAGTGAATGAAGTACTAAAGGCACTAGACATGGAAGGGGCCGAGCATAGCATTGAGAAGGTTTTCAGGCTAGGCCGGTACAACAAAGACCGAGACCGAATGATAAAGATAGTGTTTGCAAACGAGAACACAAAGGAGAGGATCCTATCAAGGAAGAGCTCCCTGAAAAACGTGGGAAAATTAAAAAATGTATTCCTCCAGCGAGACATGACAAGGGAGGAGAGAGCCGTGGCGGCAGAAGCAAGGAAGAGGCGCAGGGCGAGAGGGGAAAACCAGGAAGTCACAGCTCCCAACACAACACCCCCAGAGGCGAGGGGGGAACCCACAACCAGCTACCCAGTAACACCAGAAGGGAGGACAACCCCGCCTCCCTCCTCTGCATAGAAAACCCCCCTACCCCAAACCCTCCCTGCCCCCACTCAAAAGTTCAGCCAAATCTCCCTCCCCCCACACCCAATCCCCACCCTTCTACCCCTCCCCTCCTCCCGAGTCCTCCCTCCCCCCCTTTCCTTCCCGTCCTCCCTCCCCTTTCACCCCATACCCTCCCTGTCCCTCCCCCTTCACTGGATCCCCCGCCCCTCATTCCAGTATCCTCTGAGATCCTGTTACCCACCTCACAGGTCCTCACACCCATGGAACAGCCTCCCCCACCAGCAGAACACTCACCAAGGAGGCGATTTGAGAAGGGACAGAAGAAAGTGAGCCTCAAAGCGATGTACACTAACATAGATGGAATTACAAATAAAGCAAATGAGCTTGGAGAACTGGTACTAGAGGAAAACCCAGACATAATAGCCCTCACAGAAACAAAGATCACGAAAACAATAACAAATGCAGTGTTTCCACAGGACTATTATGTTATGCGGAAAGAGAGGGAAGGAAGAGGTGGGGGTGGTGTAGCTCTGCTGGTAAGAAAAGGCTGGGATTTTGAGGAGAGGGATATTCAGGGCTGTGAAGGTTTCAGTGACTACATAGCAGGTACTGTAACAAATGGAGGGAAAAAAATTATAGTCGCAGTCATATATAATCCACCACCAAATGACAGAAGACCTAGACAGGAATATGATAGAAACAACATGGCCACCATTAACATAATAGAAAGAGCAGCTTCTGTTGCTAGCAGGAATGGATCTGGACTACTAATTATGGGAGACTTCAACCATGGGAAGATAGATTGGAAGAACAGAGACCCGCATGGAGGACCAGAAACATGGAGAGCTAAGCTGCTGGACGTGGCAACAAGAAACTTTCTAAGCCAGCATACCAAAGAGCCAACAAGAATGAGAGGAGAAGATGAACCAGCAATGCTTGATTTTATATTTACCCTAAATGAATGGGATATAAGGGAAGTTAAGATGGAAGCGCCCTTGGGAATGAGTGACCACAGTGTATTGAACTTTGAGTACCTGGTAGAGCTAGGACTTATCTCCCCCCAAAAAGAACTAGGAATCAAAAGGCTGGCATACCGAAAGGGGAATTATGAACAGATGAGAAGTTTCCTAAGTGAAATACCTTGGGACACAGACCTCAGAGACAAGTCTGTACAGGGTATGATGGACTATGTTACCCAAAAGTGTCAGGAGGCAGTAAACAGGTTCATCCCGGCCCAAAGGGAAAAATCCGAGAAGCAACAAAAGAATCCATGGTATAATAGGGCATGTATGGAAGCGAAGAAACTGAACAAAAAGGCGTGGAGGAACTTCCGGAATAACAGAACACCAGAAAGCAGGGAGAGATACCAGAGAACCAGGAATGAGTACGTCAGGGTGAGAAGAGAAGCAGAGAAAATTTTTGAAAATGATATAGCAAACAAAGCCAAGACCGAACCAAAGCTACTCCACAGTCACATCAGAAGGAAAACAACAGTGAAAGAACAGGTATTGAAACTTAGAACAGGCGAGGACAGGTATACAGAGAATGACAGAGAGGTGTGTGAGGAACTCAACAAGAGGTTCCAGGAGGTCTTCACAATAGAACAGGGTGAGGTCACTGTGCTAGGAGAAAGGGAGGTAAACCAGGCGGCCTTGGAGGAGTTCGAAATTACGAGAGAGGAGGTCAAGAGACACCTGCTGGATCTGGATGTTAGAAAGGCGGTTGGTCCAGATGGGATCTCACCATGGGTACTGAAAGAGTGTGCAGAGGCACTTTGCTTGCCACTCTCCATAGTGTATAGTAAATCACTAGAGACGGGAGACCTACCAGAAATATGGAAGACGGCGAATGTGGTCCCAATATACAAAAAGGGCGACAGACAAGAGGCACTGAACTACAGGCCAGTGTCCTTGACTTGTATACCATGCAAGGTGATGGAGAAGATCGTGAGAAAAAACCTGGTAACACATCTGGAGAGAAGGGACTTCGTGACAAATCGCCAACATGGATTCAGGGAGGGTAAATCTTGCCTTACAGGCTTGATAGAATTCTACGATCAGGTGACACAGATTAAGCAAGAAAGAGAGGGCTGGGCGGACTGCATTTTCTTGGATTGTCGGAAAGCCTTTGACACAGTACCGCATAAGAGGCTGGTACATAAGCTGGAGAGACAGGCAGGTGTAGCTGGTAAGGTGCTCCAGTGGATAAGGGAGTATCTAAGCAATAGGAAGCAGAGAGTTACGGTGAGGGGTGAGACCTCCGATTGGCGTGAAGTCACTAGTGGAGTCCCACAGGGCTCTGTACTCGGTCCTATCTTGTTTCTGATATATGTAAATGATCTCCCGGAGGGTATCGATTCATTTCTCTCAATGTTTGCGGACGATGCTAAAATTATGAGAAGGATTAAAACAGAAGAGGACTGTTTGAGGCTTCAAGAAGACCTAGACAAGCTGAAGGAATGGTCGAACAAATGGTTGTTAGAGTTTAACCCAACCAAATGTAATGTACTGAAGATAGGTGTAGGGAGCAGGAGGCCAGATACAAGGTATCATCTGGGAGAGGAAATTCTTCAGGAGTCAGAGAAGGAAAAAGACTTGGGGGTTGATATCTCGCCAGACCTGTCTCCTGCAGCACATATCAAGCGGATAACATCAGCGGCATATGCCAGGCTGGCCAACATACGAACGGCATTCAGAAACTTGTGTAAAGAATCATTCAGAACTTTGTATACCACATATGTCAGGCCAATCCTGGAGTATGCAGCCCCAGCATGGAGTCCATATCTAGTCAAGGATAAGACTAAACTGGAAAAGGTTCAAAGGTTTGCCACCAGACTAGTACCCGAGCTGAGAGGTATGAGCTACGAGGAGAGACTACGGGAATTAAACGTCACTTCGCTGGAAGACAGAAGAGTTAGGGGGGACATGATCACCACATTCAAGATTCTGAAGGGGATTGATAGGGTAGATAAAGACAGTCTATTTAACACAAGGGGAACACGCACAAGGGGACACAGGTGGAAACTGAGTGCCCAAATGAGACACAGAGATATTAGAAAGAACTTTTTTAGTGTCAGAGTGGTTGACAAATGGAATGCATTAGGGGGTGATGTGGTGGAGGCTCACTCCATACACAGTTTCAAGTGTAGATATGACAGAGCCCGATAGGCTCAGGAATCTGTACACCTGTTGATTGACGGTTGAGAGGCGGGACCAAAGAGCCAGAGCTCAACCCCCGCAAACACAACTAGGTGAGTACAACTAGGTGAGTACGTGTCTGTGTACACCTGTCTGTGCACACGTGCCTGTGTACACTTGTCTGTGTACACGTGCCTGTGTCCACCTGTCTGTGTACACGTGTCTGTGCACACGTGCCTGTGTACACCTGTCTGTGTACACGTGCCTGTGTCCACCTGTCTGTGCACACGTGCCTGTGTACACCTGTCTGTGCACACGTGCCTGTGTACACCTGTCTGTGCACACGTGCCTGTGAACACCTGTCTGTGTACACTTGTCTGTGTACACGTGCCTGTGTCCACCTGTCTGTGCACACGTGCCTGTGTACACCTGTCTGTGTACACTTGTCTGTGTACACGTGCCTGTGTACACCTGTCTGTGTACACTTGTCTGTGCACACGTGCCTGTGTACACCTGTCTCTGTACACTTGTCTGTGTACACGTGCCTGTGTACACCTGTCTGTGTACACTTGTCTGTGTACACGTGCCTGTGTCCACCTGTCTGTGTACACGTGTCTGTGTACACGTGCCTGTGTACACCTGTCTGTGTACACTTGTCTGTGTACACGTGCCTGTGTCCACCTGTCTGTGTACACGTGTCTGTGTACACGTGCCTGTGTACACCTGTCTGTGTACACTTGTCTGTGCACACGTGCCTGTGTACACCTGTCTCTGTACACTTGTCTGTGTACACGTGCCTGTGTACACCTGTCTGTGTACACTTGTCTGTGTACACGTGCCTGTGTCCACCTGTCTGTGTACACGTGTCTGTGTACACGTGCCTGTGTACACCTGTCTGTGTACACTTGTCTGTGTACACGTGCCTGTGTCCACCTGTCTGTGTACACGTGTCTGTGTACACGTGCCTGTGTACACCTGTCTGTGTACACCTGTCTGTGTACACGTGCCTGTGTCCACCTGTCTGTGTACACGTGTCTATGTACACCTGTCTGTGTACACGTGTCTGTGTACACGTGCCTGTGTACACCTGTCTGTGCACACGTGCCTGTGTACACCTGTCTGTGCACACGTGCCTGTGTACACCTGTCTGTGAACACGTGCCTGTGTACACCTGTCTGTGTACACGTGTCTGTGTACACCTGTCTGTGTACACGTGTCTGTACACGTGCTTGTTGTTGGTTGCAAGGTCTACAAAACCCTTAGTACATGCGCTGGAATGAGCTTCAGCTTTGGTGTTTCCGAAGATTTCGCGGGTGGAGAATCCAGCGTTCCCTCGGGCTTCAACAAACTGCTGGCAGATATCTTCATATTTATAGGAAGATATCTGTTGCCAGCCTTGAGGAGTAACTTGAGTAAAGTTGGCTGTTACAAACATGGAGAGTTGTTATGGCTTAATGTTAAAATATCACACACAGTGGTTTTCCTACATGATGCTTATACGTACTGTTAGGAGTTAATGTTGACCAAACCACACACACTAGAAATTTAATGTTATTAGGAGTTAATGTAATTATTTATGTTGAAATAATGTTAGGGGGTGTGTAATGTGGATGTTCCTGTGATCACACAGGAGAGACGAAGATCACACTTCATGAATCTACACTATACAGCACAATTCCCTGGCTTTCATAGAGTAGTCGTCAGTACATAATAAAGATAACAAAAAAAAACAGACGGTAAGATAACGACAGTTAACTTGTAGTTAAGATCTCTTACTATCAGATTCCCCATTGGGTGGTTAAGGGCACCTGAAACGTAAGAGTGATCAGAGATGATGACAGATTCTATTTAGAATTCAATCCTTGATAAAAGCGAATCTTCCGGCAGTCGTGACTACAGAATACAGCGTCACTACAGACAACTTTTGTAACACATTTGTATCAGCAACACGCGCAAAAATTTTACTGGCTTATCTTAACATGGAAGCAACACGAAGCCATTTTAAACTACTTGAATTCTAAATATTCCCGTGGAAAATAATACGTTGATTTCCACCTCGTCCTCCCCAGACACTTTGACTTCTACCTCGTCCTCCGCAGACACTTTGACTTCCATCTCGTCCTCCAGAGACACTTTGACTTCCACCTCGTCCTCCCCAGATACTTTGACTTCCACCTCGTCCTCCCCAGACACTTTGACTTCCACCTCGTCCTCCCCAGACACTTTGACTTCCACCTCGTCCTCCCCAGACACTTTGACTTCCACTTCGTCCTCCGCAGACACTTTGACTTCCACCTCGTCCTCCGCAGACACTTTGACTTCCACCTCGTCCTCCGCAGACACTTTGACTTCCACCTCGTCCTCCCCCGACACTTTGACTTCCACCTCGTCCTCCCCAGAGTGGTCTTCAAACACAAGAAACATTTACATGTTTTGAAATTTCAAGAAGTATTCACAGCGAATACAATGCACTATTCATGGCGTGTTTACAAAATGTATTTTATGAATTAATCTTTTTACTGCATTCGCGAGAGAACAAAAATAACAAACTATTAATTCGTGAAATAAGCACTAAACACTTATTAAATGATAATTTTGTATTATTGTCCAGTGAAACTGAAGGTAAGAGGGTTCATATATATATATATATATATATATATATATATATGATAATATTTCTTAAAGTACAGCACTTTCGCCGACGCGGACTGGCCTATGATACTCCCCTCCCTTCATGTTGCATGTGTCAAAGTTGGGTGACACTATCCCCAAGCGTTTGGCATCCTACGTCGGGCCGACAAACATTCTATACAGAACAAATCCCCAGGGGGCCGTGATGAGGGTTCGAACTTATGCCCGGGATGATCCCAGATGCGCCTTAGTCGACACTGTCACGACATGGTAATTACATCCTGGAGTGCAATTGCTCTCACACGTGGATTTGTTCACTTGATGCATCACGCTATTGTGATTTCTGTGTGTAGTCCATATAGATATACTTTGCTTTTCCAGTTATTATTATATGTTATATATTTTTCTGAAGTAATTGTGTGATCATATAACAAAATGAACTTTAATCATTCAGATACAAAATCCGTTCAGTGCACCTCTGATGGGGAATATATTATTGCAATTGGCGTTATTTTTCGTTACAGAATATGACTTATTGTGTTGAGGGAATGTTAGTTTATGTTGAGTGAATGTTGGTTTGTGTTGAGTGAATGTTGGTTTGTGTTGAGTGAATGTTGGTTTGTGTTGAGTGAATGTTGGTTTGTGTTGAGTGAATGTTGGTTTGTGTTGAGTGAATGTTGGTTTGTGTTGAGTGAATGTTGGTTTGTGATGAGTGAATGTTGGTTTATGTTGAGTGAATGTTGGTTTGTGTTGAGTGAATGTTGGTTTATGTTGAGTGAATGTTGGTTTGTGTTGAGTGAATGTTGGTTTGTGTTGAGTGAATGTTGGTTTGTGTTGAGTGAATGTTGGTTTATTGTGCTGAGTGAATGTTGGTTTGTGTTGAGTGAATGTTGGTTTATGTTGAGTGAATGTTGGTTTGTGTTGAGTGAATGTTGGTTTGTGTTGAGTGAATGTTGGTTTATTGTGCTGAGTGAATGTTGGTTTGAGTTGAGTGAATGTTGGTTTGTGTTGAGTGAATGTTGGTTTGTTGTGCTGAGTAAACGTTCGTTTATTGTGTTGAATGGACGTTGGTTTATTGTGTTGAGTGAATGTTGGTTTGTTGTGTTGAGTGAATGTTGGTTTGTTGTGTTGAGTGAATGTTGGTTTGTTGTGCTGAGTGAACGTTGGTTTGTTGTGTTGAGTGAATGTTGATTTGTGTTGAGTGAATGTTGGTTTGTGTTGAGTGAATGTTGGTTTGTGTTGAGTGAATGTTGGTTTGTTGCGTTGAGTGAATGTTGGTTTGTGATGAGTGAATGTTGGTTTGTTGTGTTGAGTGAATGTTGATTTGTGTTGAGTGAATGTTGGTTTGTGTTGAGTGAATGTTGGTTTGTTGTGCTGAGTGAACGTTAGTTTATTGTATTGAATGGACGTTGGAACAACAATACCTGCCAACACCTGCCAACACCCACCATGAACAACAACAACACCTGCCAACACCTGTAAAACATTACCTGGTGACGCCCCAGCACACAGCTTTAACAGCAATTCATTACTTCTTGTTGTATAATATTCGCTACTTGGAACAAAAAGTTCCAAGAAGCACGGGCTATGGTGATCCCGTAGACTGTCTTAATTCATTACTAAGACATGACAGCAAGATGGGTAAACAGCTAGAGTTCCTACCTTACTCCTGGACTCTTTACACCTCGCGACGGC
Organism: Procambarus clarkii; assembly: GCF_040958095.1. Lineage (NCBI taxonomy): Eukaryota > Metazoa > Arthropoda > Malacostraca > Decapoda > Cambaridae > Procambarus > Procambarus clarkii. Next base: position 20,950,118 of record NC_091190.1, on the reverse strand, counting down.
CGGTGAAATGTCTGAAGATCCTGTGGAGGAAAGTGGTTGAGATCTTAATTAAATAATAATTAATGAACCACAGAAAACAACGAGGTCATTGACGCTAAAGAAAATATGATACACACTTACATAAATACATACAAAAATTATTAAAAATATTGAACAAGTACTCATAAAGTTACTTCAAAGTAATTCAAAGGGAGCGTCTACCCTGGAAACACAAACCGAAACTGTCTCTATTTTCCGCTTGTTATAACTTATAATAGAGTTGTTACATCTTGGCTTAACGTGTTTATGACGTATTTGAACGTTGTTACAACTTGTTATATTGGTTGTTATAACTGGTTAGGAGGTGTTAAAACTTGTTCGAACGTTGTACCAACGTCGTAGTTTCGGTGTGTGTTTGGAGGGTATAAAGTAATATCTCACTCACCCGGACCTAAATCTCACTCAGAGTGAAATATGTGAGACAGTTATCCTTAAAGGCCTCAAGAGCTTGATAGTGGTAGAAATATTAGCGTAGGGTACACTCACAGTGGTGTACCAACGTAGGGTACACTCACAGTGGTGTACCAACGTAGGGTACACTAACAGTGGTGTACCAACGTAGGGTACACTAACAGTGGTGTACCAACGTAGGGTACACTCACAGTGGTGTACCAACGTAGGGTACACTCACAGTGGTGTACCAACGTAGGGTACACTCACAGTGGTGTACCATCGTAGGGTACACTAACAGTGGTGTACCAACGTAGGGTACACTCACAGTGGTGTACCATCGTAGGGTACACTCACAGTGGTGTACCAACGTAGGGTACACTCACAGTGGTGTACCAACGTAGGGTACACTCACAGTGGTGTACCAACGTAGGGTACACTCACAGTGGTGTACCAACGTAGGGTACACTCGCTGCTAGTGTACCACAATCTACGACCACTTCTATTATAACATAAAAATGATAGAACATCGCATCAGGATTGTTGGCCCACAGTAGGCAGGTCCAGTTTAAATAAATCCACCCTCCTTCACTCACATGCACACCCAATTCATTCTAAACAGAGAGGAATAGAAGGTGTACAGCTGGGTTTCAAGGTAGAGGGAGAAAAATGAATGTATAGTTGACCTGCTGGGCGAGAGAGGGTGTAGAGTTGCACTTATCCCTAATCCAGTTAACTGCGATACTGCAATTTAAGGAGATACGCACTTGCGTATCTCCTTCTGAGCTGCCAGTATCTTCTGTACGCATACAGGCGGTCCTGCAGGGCGTAGGTGGGTGGTAACGTGACTTTCCTGTGAACCTAAACCTTCCCTCAGACTTTCCTTGCCAGGAAACAAATCCTCCCATAGCTTCTGGCTGGAAATTCCTCCTTTTCTCGCGAGTAGCCTTTATCATCTGTCCCTTTTTCTCTCAAACGATAAAATCCACCCTATTCCTTTCCTCGCAACCGGCAAAAACATTTTCTTTCATATCTGGCTTCGCGAATGACAATAAATTCGACGCGTGTCTAGTCCAGTGAATATGACCAAGTATAGTCCAGTGAATATGATCAAGTCTAGTCCAGTGAATATGACCAAGTCTAGTCCAGTGAATATGATGAAGTCTAGTCCAGTGAATATGACCAAGTCTAGTCCAGTGAATATGATCATGTCTAGTCCAGTGAATATGACCATGTCTAGTCCAGTGAATATGACCAAGTCTAGTCCAGTGAATATGACCAAGTCTAGTCCAGTGAATATGATCATGTCTAGTCCAGTGAATATGACCATGTCTAGTCCAGTGAATATGATCAAGTCTAGTCCAGTGAATATGATCAATGTTCATGAGTAGTCACTTTCCCCTAACTCTCCTCTTCTTGTTCGACTCCTCTCCCTTCCCACATCCTTTCCTCCCCCCTTCCTATGCCTCCCCTTCTCGTGTCATCCATTATGTGCCCCTCATCCATAGACCGTACATTTATCATCCATTCTCTCTGCTCCCTCCAGTTGTCGTCAATCATTCGCCCGCCGTGACCATTATCAACGGTACCATTCACTGGAATTAACTAATTCCTCACGATGTATTCATCATTCCTCATGGTGTATTCATCATTCCTTACGGTGTATTCATCATTCCTCAGGGTGTATTCATCATTCATCACGATGTATTCATCATTCCTCACGGTGTATTCATCATTCCTCGGGATATATTCCTCATTCCTCATGGTGTATTCATCATTCCTCATGGTGTATTCATCATTCCTCATGGTGTATTCATCATTCCTCATGGTGTATTCATCATTCCTCATGGTGTATTCATCATTCCTCATGGTGTATTCATCATTCCTCATGGTGTATTCATCATTCCTCATGGTGTATTCATCATTCCTCATGGTGTATTCATCATTCCTCATGGTGTATTCATCATTCCTCGGGATATATTCCTCATTCCTCATGGTGTATTCATCATTCCTCATGGTGTATTCATCATTCCTCGGGATATATTCATCATTCCTCATGGTGTATTCATCATTCCTCATGGTGTATTCATCATTCCTCATGGTGTATTCATCATTCCTCATGGTGTATTCATCATTCCTCATGGTGTATTCATCATTCCTCATGGTGTATTCATCATTCCTCATGGTGTATTCATCATTCCTCATGGTGTATTCATCATTCCTCATGGTGTATTCATTATTCCTCAGGATGTATTCATCATTCCTCAGGGTGTATTCATCATGCCTCACGATGTATACATCATTCATCACGATGTATACATCATTCCTCACGATGTATTCATCATTCCTCAGGATGTATTCATCATTCCTCAGGATGTATTCATCATTCCTCAGGGTGTATTCATCATTCCTCTCGATGTATTAATCATTCCTCAGGATGTATTCATCATTCCTCAGGATGTATTCATCATTCCTCAGGGTGTATTCATCATTCCTCTCGATGTATTAATCATTCCTCACGATGTATTCATCATTCCTCAGGATGTATTCATCATTCCTCAGGATGTATTCATCATTCCTCAGGGTGTATTCATCATTCCTCTCGATGTATTAATCATTCCTCACGATGTATTCATCATTCCTCAGGATGTATTCATCATTCCTCACGGTGTATTCATCATTCCTCTCGATGTATTCATCATTTTTATCACTTTTTAACATGTCATTCTTCAATGTTTATTATCTCTCTAAATTTATATTTGTTGGTTGATTATCGTTTCTTTTTTGTAATTCATTTGTTATTAATGGATTTTTTTTAGATAATATGGCTGCTGTCTCCTCTCGCTTCCTTCTTTATCATGTTTGCTCTCTTCCTATCCTTTAGTGCCTTATTATCCACATCTTTATCACCATTCCATCCGTCTTAATGTTATTTTTGCTTCTAGTTGGTGCTTTTTCTAGACCCACTTTGTCTCTATATTGTGGCTCGTCTATAGAGCCTCCGGAGACGCGGCTCTGTTTAATTCTCTTCTCTCCGAGTCACTACGGGCTCACCATAGCCCGTGCTACTTGGAACTTTTTGATCCAGGTAGCGAGTCTTAAACAACAACAACACCTCTCTGAGTCTATTTATCTATCACCTTCAGTACTCCGTTACCCTCTTCTTTCTCCTCCTCTACTTCCTTCTCCTCCACCTCCTACTCCAAATCTTCTTCCTCCTCCTCCTCGTCTTAGTCATGCTACTATGATGAACACACACCCAGGGCCTCCCCCGGGGTGATGAGTCGCACGACTGCAGGAGCAACTCATCGTTAGCAGTGGCTGGTACCCCATCACTGGTGGCTGGTACCCCATCACTGGTGGCTGGTACCCCATCACTAGTGGCTGGTACCCCATCACTGGTGGCTGGTACCCCATCACTAGTGGCTGGTACCCCATCACTGGTGACTGGTACCCCATCACTGGTGGCTGGTACTCCGTCACTGGTGGCTGGTACCCCATCACTAGTGGCTGGTACCCCATCACTAGTGGCTGGTACCCCATCACTAGTGGTTGGTATCCCATCACTGGTGGCTGGTACCCCATCACTAGTGGCTGGTACCCCATCACTGGTGGTTGGTACCCCATCACTGGTGGCTGGTACCCCATCACTAGTGGCTGGTACCCCATCACCAGTGGCTGGTACCCCATCACTGGTGGCTGGTACTCCATCATCAGTGGCTGGCACCATCACTAGTGACTGGTACCTCATCACTGGTGACTGGTACCTCATCACTGGTGGCTGGTACCCCATCACTGGTGGCTGGTACCCCATCACTGGTGGCTGGTACCCCATCACTGGTGGCTGGTACCCCATCACTGGTGGCTGGTACCCCATCACTGGTGACTAGTACCCCATCACTGGTGACTGGTACCCCATCACTGGTGGCTGGTACCCCATCACTGGTGGCTGGTACCCCATCACTGGTGGCTGGTACCCCATCACTGGTGGTTGGTACCCCATCACTGGTGGCTGGTACCCCATCACTGGTGGCTGGTACCCCATCACTAGTGGCTGGTACCCCATCACCAGTGGCTGGTACCCCATCACTGGTGGCTGGTACTCCATCATCAGTGGCTGGCACCATCACTAGTGACTGGTACCTCATCACTGGTGACTGGTACCTCATCACTGGTGGCTGGTACCCCATCACTGGTGGCTGGTACCCCATCACTGGTGGCTGGTACCCCATCACTGGTGGCTGGTACCCCATCACTGGTGGCTGGTACCCCATCACTGGTGACTGGTACCCCATCACTGGTGACTGGTAACCCATCACTGGTGGCTGGTACCCCATCACTGGTGGCTGGTACCCCATCACTGGTGGCTGGTACCCCATCACTGGTGGTTGGTACCCCATCACTGGTGGTTGGTACCCATCACTGGTGGCTGGTACCCCATCACTAGTGGCTGGTACCCCATCACCAGTGGCTGGTACCCCATCACTGGTGGCTGGTACTCCATCATCAGTGGCTGGCACCATCACTAGTGACTGGTACCTCATCACTGGTGACTGGTACCTCATCACTGGTGGCTGGTACCCCATCACTGGTGGCTGGTACCCCATCACTGGTGGCTGGTACCCCATCACTGGTCGCTGGTACCTCATCACTGGTGGCTAGTACCCCCATCACTGGTGGCTGGTACCCCATCACTAGTGGCTGGTACCCCATCACTAGTGGCTGGTACCCCATCACTAGTGGCTAGTACCCCATCACTAGTAGCTAGTACCCCGTCACTGGTGGTTGGTACCCCATCACTAGTGGCTGGTACCCCATCACTAGTGGCTGGTACCCCATCACTAGTGGCTGGTACCCCATCACTAGTGGCTAGTACCCCATCACTAGTGGCTAGTACCCCATCACTGGTGGCTGGTACCCCATCACTAGTGTCTGGTACCCCATCACCAGTGGCTGGTACCCCATCACTAGTGGCTGGTACCCCATCACTAGTGGCTAGTACCCCATCACTAGTAGCTAGTACCCCATCACTGGTGGTTGGTACCCCATCACTAGTGGCTGGTACCCCATCACTAGTGGCTGGTACCCCATCACTAGTGGCTAGTACCCCATCACTAGTAGCTAGTACCCCATCACTGGTGGTTGGTACCCCATCACTAGTGGCTGGTACCCCATCACTAGTGGCTGGTACCCCATCACTAGTGGCTGGTACCCCATCACTAGTGGCTGGTACCCCATCACTAGTGGCTAGTACCCCATCACTGGTGGCTGGTACCCCATCACCAGTGGCTGGTACCCCATCACTTGTGGCTGGTACCCCATCACTAGTGGCTGGTACCCCATCACTAGTGGCTAGTACCCCATCACTAGTAGCTAGTACCCCATCACTAGTAGCTAGTACCCCATCACTGGTGGTTGGTACCCCATCACTAGTGGCTGGTACCCCATCACTAGTGGCTAGTACCCCATCACTGGTGGTTGGTACCCCATCACTAGTGGCTGGTACCCCATCACTAGTGCCTGGTACCCCATCACTAGTGGCTGGTACCCCATCACTAGTGGCTGGTACCCCATCACTGGTGGCTGGTACCCCATCACCAGTGGCTGGTACCCCATCACTGGTGGCTGGTACCCCATCACTAGTGGCTGGTACCCCATCACTGGTGGCTGGTACCCCATCACTAGTGGCTGGTACCCCATTACCAGTGGCTGGTACCCCATCACTAGTGGCTGGTACCCCATCACTGGTGGCTGGTACCCCATCACCAGTGGCTGGTACCCCATCACTGGTGGCTGGTACCCCATCACCAGTGGCTGGTACCCCATCACTGGTGGCTGGTACCCCATCACTAGTGGATGGTACTCCATTACCAGTGGCTGGTACCCCATCACTGGTGGCTGGTACCCCATCACCAGTGGCTGGTACCCCATCACTAGTGGCTGGTACCCCATCACCAGTGGCTGGTACCCCATCACCAGTGGCTGGTACCCCATCACCAGTGGCTGGTACCCCATCACCAGTGGCTGGTACCCCATCACCAGTGGCTGGTACCCCATCACTAGTGGCTGGTACCCCATCACCAGTGGCTGGTACCCCATCACTGGTGGTTGGTACCCCATCACTAGTGGCTGGTACCCCATCACTGGTGGCTGGTACCCCATTCTTCCCCCAGACGCTGATGATCAGCTTGGATACAATTGGTGACATTTTTTCTACCGTTGTGAGTCAAAGAATTAGACAATCCGTCATTGTTTGATTCTTTGTCTCTTGCTTTATTTTTCTTTGAGAAGACGTTGCTAATAAGGTGACTTCAGAGATGCTCCTCCAGAGGATGCATCTTCGCCTTGTTCTACCGCGTTGATTGACTCATAAAGATTAAGCCACCCAAGAGGTGGCACGGGCATGAATAGCCCGTAAGTGGTAGATATTTGGGAGTGATTGTTGGTCTTTGGTCCTGACCGAATCGCGTTCTTTCATGATTGTATTAATAATAGGCACATTTCTGCACCACACTGTTCTGGGGGTTATTCATACTGCACCACACTGTTCTGGTGGTAATTCATACTGCACCACACTGTTCTGGTGGTAATTCATACTGCACCACACTGTTCTGGTGGTAATTCATACTGCACCACACTGTTCTGGTGGTAATTCATACTGCACCACACTGTTCTGGTGGTAATTCATACTGCACCACACTGTTCTGGTGGTAATTCATACTGCACCACACTGTTCTGGTGGTAATTTATACTGCACCACACTGTTCTGGTGGTAATTTATAGTGCACCACACTGTTCTGGTGGTAATTCATACTGCACCACACTGTTCTGGTGGTAATTCATACTGCACCACACTGTTCTGGTAGTAATTCATACTGCACCACACTGTTCTGGTGGTAATTTATACTGCACCACACTGTTCTGGTAGTAATTCATACTGCACCACACTGTTCTGGTAGTAATTCATACTGCACCACACTGTTCTGGTAGTAATTCATACTGCACCACACTGTTCTGGTAGTAATTCATACTGCACCACACTGTTCTGGTAGTAATTCATACTGCACCACACTGTTCTGGTAGTAATTCATACTGCACCACACTGTTCTGGTAGTAATTCATACTGCACCACACTGTTCTGGTAGTAATTCATACTGCACCACACTGTTCTGGTAGTAATTCATACTGCACCACACTGTTCTGGTAGTAATTCATACTGCACCACACTGTTCTGGTAGTAATTCATACTGCACCACACTGTTCTGGTGGTAATTTATAGTGCACCACACTGTTCTGGTGGTAATTCATACTGCACCACACTGTTCTGGTGGTAATTCATACTGCACCACACTGTTCTGGTAGTAATTCATACTGCACCACACTGTTCTGGTGGTAATTCACACTGCACCACACTGTTCTGGTGGTAATTCATACTGCACCACACTGTTCTGGTAGTAATTCACACTGCACCACACTGTTCTGGTAGTAATTCATACTGCACCACACTGTTCTGGTAGTAATTCATACTGCACCACACTGTTCTGGTAGTAATTCATACTGCACCACACTGTTCTGGTAGTAATTCATACTGCACCACACTGTTCTGGTAGTAATTCATACTGCACCACACTGTTCCATTCCCTTGAACTCTCGCGAGGTTTTGAATGAATTCACAAAACACAAACACAATTACTCGTAAACATGAGCTCTGTTGGCTTTTGTTTTTTGGCGTAATTCATTACACAAAAAGGAAGGAGGGGGAGGGGGGGGGGGATTATTTTTGTACATTTTCTTTATCTTTTTTTATACCATTTGTTGTTTAGCTTTCTGAAATATTTTGTAACACAACCATATATTGGTTCTTCTCTCCCAGCTTCTCCCCTCCCAGCTCATCTCCCCTCTCACCTTCCCTCTCATTTCTCCCCTCACTTCCCCTCTCCCTTCCCCGCTCCTTGTCTCTCCCCCCCCCACGGTAATTACCTCACTTGGACTTATTAGTTACCGTCCTTGTCATCATCTTTGTAACTGTCTTAAAGTGAATGTTCTTCCTTCTTCCTCCCATTTCTCATCCCATTTCTCCCTCCTTCTCCTCTCACCTCCCCCATACACCACCCCATTTACCTCCCCCCCCCCTTTCCTAGTCTTTTACCTCCCCCTCCCCTATGGGGGGAGAGGGAGGGAGAGGTACATACTCACCTCTAGACGTAATAGTTAGGTTAAACAATAGTGTGGGGAACCTGCGGGCTTCACGCCGCAGGCGGTATTTTGGTGTTCAGTGGGTATGGGGTGCATAATGAAGAAAGAAATTGGAATTGAGGCCGTCAAAAGCCATACATAATAATGAAACACTTGAATTTTGTAAGTTGATTTTTTGTTTACATATCTGAATGTATACAGCGCATTATACAATGTATACATAGCATAATGCAATGTATACAACGCATAATACAATGCATATAGTGCATAATGCAATGTATACAACGCATAATACAGTGCATAATACAATGTATACAGTGCATAATACAATGTATACAGCGCATAATACAATGTATACAAGGCATAATACAATATATACAACGCATAATACAATATATACAGTACATAATATATTGTATACAGAGCATAATACATTATGGGAAAAAATCAAAATTATAACAAGCATAAAAATATATGGCCAGCCCCTCATATACCAGGACCAGGAAGACCAGGAGGCCTGGTCGACGACCGGGCCGCGGGGACGCTAAGCCCCGGAAGCACCTCAAGGTAACCTCAAGGTAACCTCAAGGGAAGCCCATCCCGCAACGCAACAGTTTAATTGTACATAAATTGTTTATTTGGACTACGAAATGATTCCAAACCGGAGTAGATGTCTATAATGGTATAATGTAAGGAGAAAGAGCTAAGCCAATACGACAAGATAACACTTGAAAGGGATTGAGGAAGAAGATTGAGGACACATGAGGGAGGGAAAGAATGGTGCCCAGTCACTTGAGCCACAGAGGATTGAACGCTGACCTGCAGGAAGCGAAGCCGGCACTGTACCGGTCATAATTATATCGTATCACCTTCTAAGGAAAGTGAAGACATATTCGACTGAATGAAGACACTTATCAGTTAGTGAAGACATGTTTAAGTGAGTTAACGATTCATCCTGACTGCAGGTGTGAGCGAAGAGCAGAACTCCTTAGCAACTTCCACACAGAAATATATACCCACTAGGAAAAATAAAACCACGTGAAAAAAACAGCTGAATTCCGTATTGTATTCGATGTTTAAAAAATTTATTTCTCTATGCAAAAGAGTCCTTCCAGCCAGGAACTCGACCTGCACATTAATTATTCTCCCTGCAAACTTTGCTTACAAGAATGTCTACAAAAGCCCAAGCTAACGTCTTCGCAAGAACAACCTCGTAGAAAAGGCTCGGTCGCAGCACGATATCAGCATTATTTCACACACAGTACCACTTGTGTCCGGCGCCTGCACCGGGCATTTATCATTCTCGACGATTCAGTGTGGCAATTATAGTTCCCTGTGACTTGGCGTCGCTTTCTTCCCCATTTCTAGGTGTAAATGAGACTGTTTTGGACAGTCGTGAGACGTTTAGCACGTGTCATGAAGTCTTTTAACCAGATTTAGCTGTTTAGTCGACAAGCGTTCCCTTTCGAGACTAATTAGACCCCCTCTATAGTCTAATATATGGAGGAAGCACTAACATCCTGCTCAAGACTGTATGGAGGGAGCATTCTGCTCAAGACTGTATGGAGGGAGCATTCTGCTCAAGACTGTATGGAGGGAGCATTCTGCTCAAGACTGTATGGAGGGAGCATTCTGCTCAAGACTGTATGGAGGGAGCATTCTGCTCAAGACTGTATGTAAAGGAGCACTGATATCCTGCTCAAGAATCCTCAAAGAGAGAGAGAGAGAGAGAGAGAGAGAGATAGAGAGATAGAGAGAGAGAGAGAGAGAGAGAGAGAGAGAGAGAGAGAGAGAGAGAGAGAGAGAGAGAGAGAGAGAGAGAGAGAGAGAGAGAGAGACATAATTATACGTACTTATTGTCGTGTACTTTCATTTATATATACTGGACTTGAACATTGTTAATATGTGCTCCCTCGGAAAAAAATATTTATAACAGTCATAGTTAATTTGCAAATGCAGGTATTGGCACGTGAATTCCGAATTACGGCAGAAAAATTGGTTAATTAGCTATCGGATGCAATACGCGAATGGCTAAATTATTAATTTAATATGATACTATGGAAGGCATTGTCTAACAGCAAGAGCCACATCATGTTGGCTAATGTTTAAGTTCTATAAAATAAAACATCTCGGAATCCAATGTTACTTGCGTATGTGACTTCACTTCCATGATATGACAATTTCCATGTTTGCTGTTGGTTTGATTCTGCAAAACAAAATAGAATAGTGTTGTTGTTCCCTGTAACGTAGTCATGGTCATGCTCATGGTCATGCATGTCATTACTATCATCATGATCTATGTCACGTCCTCCCAGATCACACTGTCATCAATATGATCAATGATTACCTCACCTAGATCACACTGTCATCAATATGATCAATGATCACCTCACCTAGATCACACAGTCATCAATATGATCAATACTCACCTCACTTAGATCACACAGTCATCAATATGATCAATGCTCACCTCACCTAGATCACACAGTCATCAATATGATCAATGATTACCTCACCTAGATCACACTGTCATCAATATAATCAATGATTACCTCACCTAGATCACACTCTCATCAATATGATCAATGATCACCTCACCTAGATCACACTCTCATCAATATGATCAATGATTACCTCACCTAGATCACACTGTCATCAATATGATCAATGATTATCCTCACCTAGATCACACTGTCATCAATATGATCAATGATTATCCTCACCTAGATCACACTGTCATCAATATGATCAATGATTATCCTCACCTAGATCACACTGTCATCAATATGATCAATGATTATCCTCACCTAGATCACACTCTCATCAATATGATCAATGATTACCTCACCTAGATCACACTGTCATCAATATGATCAATGATTATCCTCACCTAGATCACACTGTCATCAATATGATCAATGATTACCTCACCTAGATCACACTCTCATCAATATAATCAATGATTATCCTCACCTAGATCACACTGTCATCAATATGATCAATGATTACCTCACCTAGATCACACAGTCATCAATATGATCAATGCTCACCTCACCTAGATCACACAGTCATCAATATGATCAATGATCACCTCACCTAGATCACACAGTCATCAATATGATCAATGATCACCTCACCTAGATCACACTGTCATCAATATGATCAATGATCACCTCACCTAGATCATACCACCACCACGAATGAGAGAAGAGAGCCACACCACACACAGATCTGCACATACTGGGAAACCATATCATTACATCCATCCAGAGATTAAAATTCAATCCCAGCAACACTAATTATGATTAATATGTAGATCCTTTGTTGTTATAATGGGACCCAATTATTACAATATTTTACATGTTACCCAGTAATTTTAATTCTTGAGTGTTCAAATTGAACAAAGAACATTGATTAGATATCAAACGGGTGTTCAGCAGCGTATTGCAGGACTATATCGTCGTTAGAACATGTTGCTAAACGCTTCATAAGTGATTACGATAGACAGCATATTTTACGATAGCGGATTATAGAAACGTGAAGATATAAACCAATTGGAAATGTTCCATGTGACACACACACATTGTAGTGAGCTGGTACAATCTGTCCATATCGAGCTGTTCTTTTTTGTTTAAAAGTTCGCGAGAACAAGTCAGAAAAAAAACCCACCTTGTATCAAGCCTTTCTCAGGTGCGTTGTCCCCTTGACATTCAGGATATTCCACTGCCTTACTACTCACTTTTCAAAGCCTCTGATTGCCAAAGGCATCGTTGCCAAGCTGAACACAAAAGTCTTCATCAAATAATTCCATCAAACACGTTCGCATCCCACGGTGCCGACAGGGTTTGCGCAGTTAATTATTGTTCATTCTGAATTACTCTTCAATATTAATTTATTGTTCAGTCATTCAACGGAAACGGGGTTCTTGATTTATGGAACAAGTTACCGGATAGCTTAATAGACGCGGGATGACTGCATTGTTTCAAGCGTAAGCTAGACATATATATATATATATATATATAAATGAGTTTGGGTGGATATAAATAGGAGCTGCCTTGTATGGGCCAATAAAGACCTGCGGTTTCCTTTAATCTTGTATTCTTGCGTTTATTTCCTATAAAATATACTACTAATTCTGAAGCTTAGAGGAGACTTAAGTCTGAAGCTAAGAGAACACTTAATTCTGAAGCTTAGAGGAGACTTAAGTCTGAAGCTAAGAGAACACTTAATTCTGAAGCTAAGAGGAGACTTAAGTCTGAAGCTAAGAGAACACTTAAGTCTGAAGCTAAGAGGGGACTTAAGTCTGAAGCTAAGAGAACACTTAAGTCTGAAGCTAAGAGGGGACTTAAGTCTGAAGCTAAGAGGGGACTTAAGTCTGAAGCTAAGAGGAGACTTAAGTCTGAAGCTAAGAGGGGACTTAAGTCTGAAGCTAAGAGGAGACTTAAGTCTGAAGCTAAGAGGAGACTTAAGTCTGAAGCTAAGAGGAGACTTAGTCTGAAGCTAAGTAATAATACGACCTGGTGACAACAAGTGTGTATTTACATTTTTGTTTAATTCGTCAAGAAGCTTTGTACCATGGTAGTGTATACTGCTGTGCAGTATACCACTGTGAGTATACTGCAGGTTAATGTGTTTCAGTAAGTTTTGTGATGTAAGTATACTGCTGGTTAGAATATCTGTTAGTATGTTAATCAGTATACCATTGTTAGTATATTGATCGGTATATACCACCATTAGTATACTGCTGGTCAGTGTACCACCGTTAGTATACTGCTGGTCAGTGTACCACCGTTAGTATACTGATGGTCAGTGTACCTCCGTTAGTATCCTTCAGCTCAATACACCACAGCGAATATACTGCAGGTCAGTATACCACTGTGAGAAAGCCCCAAGCCAGTGTGCTACTGTACGTATACTGACAAGTGCTGAACATATAAGTGCTTCGATGACATGGGCAGTGTAAAACGCATGGACGATAAGAGTAATTGCCGACGCATCGACGCACAGACGCAAGCGCTAACGCAACAGGGGTCAACCTTCCCATAAACTACACTCCCAGCCTTCATCGACAGCGGCAGTCTGTAAGACTTGTCAACTAAACTAAGTTTGCCATCATGGATTTTCTCTGCTTTCCTCCGTGTCGATATGGTATCAGGACTAGACTCAAGATATTGAAAGAAAGAGTTAATTGAGAAAGTGGGTTTTGTTTGAGACTTGATGCCTGTCAGAATGTGGGTAATGAGAGCCCCCAAAGGTGGGTAATTAAGCCCCCAGAGGTGGGTAATTAGAGCCCCAATGATGGGTAATTAGGTCACCAGAGATGGGTAATTAGTCATTAAAGAAGAGTACATAAAACAAACGCTTAAGCAAATAAATGTTAACCTCTGCATACATAAACATTTCCATGCATAATGTTTCATACAGAAGAATATAAGAAACTTGAGCATCTTCAAGGTACCAACATGCATATGGGTAATATATATATATATATATATATATATATATATATATATATATATATATATATATGATATATGATATATGAACACGTTGTACTGAACGGGTTGAGAATAGCTTTATCTACCTCATCCCTTTGTATCTATTTATACCTCAATAAACTTATTTTCAATTTCAATCTAATCAACAGGAGAAGGAGTCTCGTGTTCACTGTTTCCTTGTGTCACCTCCCGTTAACACCATCAAGAAGGTGGCTGTCATCCCTATAATATCGCGCTAAGCTCCCATCTATCACATCGCCTGAGGAACGTGAAGACAATATATCGTCCGAGGCTTCCATCTTCTTCCTTTGCTGTTGTCATCATTTTCTTGCCACTGTTGTCTTTTTTGCCCGTTAGTCGTCCAATTCCTACGCAGCCCGTCCAGACGAATAGTGGCCAAATGGTCGTTAATTCAGCCGCCGCGCCCTTGTTTATGAATGGAAAACTTTACACATTCTCATCTGATTACTACCTTCTCTGGAATTGGGCTTCGGTCACTTCTAATATTATAACTGCCTGACTCTAAATGCCTCATCCGCGTGCTCCAAATAGTCTCCAACAGAAACAAGACCCACAACATAATCTACCATAGGATTAACTATACACAAAATTATATTATTTTTCGAAGGTATTTTTTTTATGAGAAAGTGTTGTTTTAAAATTTATAAGTGTGTCTTTGGGGTCGACCCGCAGGTTAGGCGAATAGTGCCTGGAGAATGGGTTGGGGTCGGCCGCCACTGGGAAGTGCACAACCTGACGATGGCTTCTCTAGGTTGTCTCTCAATCATTCCCCTCTCCTCCCCATTGGTTGTTCACTTTATGTTGTCTGCTGGCGCGCGACACCCAGTGTCTGCTGGCGCGTGATACCCACTGTCTGCTGGCGCGCGACACCCACTGTCTGCTGGCGCGCGACACCCACTGTCTGCTGGCGCGCGACACCCACTCTGCTGGCGCGCGACACCCACTGTCTGCTGGCGCGCGACACCCAGTGTCTGCTGGCGCGCGACACCCACTCTGCTGGCGCGCGACACCCACTGTCTGCTGGCGCGCGACACCCAGTGTCTGCTGGCGCGCGACACCCACTCTGCTGGCGCGCGACACCCACTGTCTGCTGGCGCGCGACACCCAGTGTCTGCTGGCGCGTGATACCCACTGTCTGCTGGCGCGCGACACCCACTGTCTGCTGGCGCGCGACACCCACTGTCTGCTGGCGCGCGACACCCACTCTGCTGGCGCGCGACACCCACTGTCTGCTGGCGCGCGACACCCACTGTCTGCTGGCGCGTGATACCCACTGTCTGCTGGCGCGCGACACCCACTGTCTGCTGGCGCGCGACACCCACTGTCTGCTGGCGCGCGACGCCCACTGTCTGCTGGCGCGCGACACCCAGTGTCTGCTGCCGCGCGACACCCACTGTCTGCTGGAGCGCGACACCCAGTGTCTGCTGGCGCGCGACACCCACTGTCTGCTGGCGCGCGACACCCACTGTCTGCTGCCGCGCGACACCCACTGTCTGCCGGCGCGCGACATCCACTGTCTGCTGGCGCGCGACACCCACTGTCTGCTGGCGCGCGACACCCCCTGTCTGCTGGCGCGCGACACCCACTGTCTGCCGGAGCGCGACACCCACTGTTTGCTGGCGCGCGACACCCACTGTCTGCCGGAGCGCGACACCCACTGTCTGCTGGCGCGCGACACCCACTGTCTGCCGGAGCGCGACACCCACTGTCTGCCGGCGCGCGACACCCAGTGTCTGCCGGAGCGCGACACCCAGTGTCTGCCGGAGCGCGACACCCACTGTCTGCTGGCGCGCGACACCCACTGTCTGCCGGAGCGCGACACCCACTGTCTGCTGGAGCGCGACACCCAGTGTCTGCCGGAGCGCGACACCCACTGTCTGCCGGAGCGCGACACCCACTGTCTGCCGGAGCGCGACACCCACTGTCTGCTGGAGCGCGACACACACTGTCTGCTGGCGCGCGACACCCACTGTCTGCCGGAGCGCGACACCCACTGTCTGCCGGAGCGCGACACCCGCTGTCTGCCGGAGCGCGACACCCGCTGTCTGCCGGAGCGCGACACCCCCGCTGGGAGCGTTAAGTGCTGGGTATAACGACATTGGGAATAACGCACCATTACTCACCTCTCTCCTCCTGCTGCTTCCCCCGATCTCTAGGATTGATTCATCTTCTTCCTCGTTCCTTCTCTCGCTGTTATAATCTTTACCTCCCCCTTCGCTCTGCCTCTCGCTCTTCTCCCTATCCGGCTCCCCGTCGACTGTGGCCAGCTGAGGTGTACACCACAGTCAGTACTCTTAGAGTAGCCGGCTGGTTCATCCCACCCATTCACTACCTTCTTGTAGAGTACTGTTGTAGTGCAAGATTGTACTCTTCCAGTACAGCTTCTAATCTTCGGCTGATTTTTATTTGTGATATTTTCTTTGGGGTTTGTTTCCCTAGCAGGAGGATGCTTCCCCGACGGATACTGGAGGACTCCCCCGACGGGTACAGGAGGACTCCCCCGACGGGTACAGGAGGACTCCCCCGACGGGTACTGGAGGACTACCCCGACGGGTACAGGAGGACTCCCCCGACGGGTACAGGAGGACTCCCCAGACGGGTACAGGAGGACTCCCCAGACGGGTACAGGAGGACTCCCCCGACGGGTACAGGAGGACTCCCCCGACGGGTACAGGAGGACTCCCCAGACGGGTACAGGAGGACTCCCCCGACGGGTACAGGAGGACTCCCCAGACGGGTACAGGAGGACTCCCCCGACGGGTACAGGAGGACTCCCCAGACGGGTACAGGAGGACTCCCCCGACGGGTACAGGAGGACTCCCCAGACGGGTACAGGAGGACTCCCCCGACGGGTACAAGAGGACTCCCCCGACGGGTACAAGAGGACTCCCCCGACGGGTACAGGAGGACTCCCCCGACGGGTACAGGAGGACTCCCCCGACGGGTACAGGAGGACTCCCCCGACGGGTACAGGAGGACTCCCCCGACGGGTACAGGAGGACTCCCCCGACGGTTACAAGGGGACTCCCCCGACGGGTACAGGACTCCCCCGACGGGTACAAGAGGACTCCCCCGACGGGTACAGGAGGACTCCCCCGACGGGTACAGGAGGACTCCCCCGACGGGTACAGGAGGACTCCCCCGACGGGTACAGGAGGACTCCCCCGACGGGTACAAGAGGACTCCCCCGACGGGTACAAGAGGACTCCCTCGACGGGTACAGGAGGACTCCCCCGACGGGTACAGGAGGACTCCCCCGACGGGTACAAGGGGACTCCCCCGACGGGTACAGGACTCCCCCGACGGGTACAAGAGGACTCCCCCGACGGGTACAGGAGGACTCCCCCGACGGGTACAGGAGGACTCCCCCGACGGGTACAAGGGGACTCCCCCGACGGGTACAGGAGGACTCCCCCGACGGGTACAAGAGGACTCCCCCGACGGGTACAGGAGGACTCCCCCGACGGGTACAAGGGGACTCCCCCGACGGGTACAGGAGGACTCTCCCGACGGGTACAAGAGGACTCCCCCGACGGGTACAGGAGGACTCCCCCGACGGGTACAAGAGGACTCATAACAATAATAATACGGTATAAAGTCCCTCGTTGCTGCCAGTTTACGAACCCCGCGGGACGCCTGGCAGATCATCCAGGATCCACTTTATGTCAACACTGCTTCTTGCTTCCCTGTCTTCTCTACCCTCCCTCCCTTCCTGCTCCCCTCCCTGTCTTCTCTACCCTCCCTCCCTTCCTGCTCCCCTCCCTGTCTTCTCTACCCTCCCTCCCTTCCTGCTCCCCTCCCTGTCTTCTCTACCCTCCCTCCCTGCCTGCTTCCCTCCCTGTCTCTCACCTTCCCTCCCTGTCTCTCACCCTCCCTCCCTGTCTCTCACCCTTCCTGGCTGCCTGCCTCCCTATCTCCTTACCTCTCTGCATATGTTATTCTCACTGCCTTCCTACTCTTTTTGGTTCACCTCTTGGGCTGGACGGTAGAGCGACGGTCTCGCTTCATGCAGGTCGGCGTTCAATCCCCGACCGTCGAAGTGGTTGGACACCATTCCTTCCCTCCCCGTCCCATCCCAAATCCTTATCTTGATCCCTTCCCAGTGCTATATAGTCGTCATGGCTTGGCGCTTTCCCGATAATTCCTTTCCTTTCTCTGTTTTTCCCCTCTTTATTTTAATCTTACTACCAATATGGACAGCTCCTACCACCACACTGGTGTAGTGTCTCGCCCAATAAACTCTCTCTCTTCATCAGGTAATTCTCCACTTAACTATTCCTCCAACATCTAATCTACTTATCTACACCACCCATCACCAAACAACCCCATCACAGCATAAGTAACCACCACCACCCATCACCAGACACCCCATCCCCCCCCATCACCACAACACCACAACAAGCACCTTCACTGCAATATACCGAAAAGTGACTTACACTTTTGCCTTCGTATAGAAGTTACAGAGACAGCGGCCACGAGAACGCACAGTGGGAGGACGACGAAGAGGAGAAACACGACCACAGCAACAACAATACAGAGCAGAATGAAGAAGAGAAGGAGGAGAGATCAGGAGAGAAGGAGGAGACATCAGGAGAGAAGGAGAAGACATCAGCAGAGAAGGAGGAGAGACCAGCAGAGAAGGAGAAGACATCAGGAGAGAAGGAGGAGAGATCAGCAGAGAAGGAGAAGCCATCAGGAGAGAAGGAGGAGACATCAGGAGAGAAGGAGGAGAGATCAGGAGAGAAGGAGGAGAGATCAGGAAAGAAGGAGGAGACATCAGGAGAGAAGGAGGAGACATCAGGAGAGAAGGAGGGGAGATCAGGAGAGAAGGAGCCCATCTGGTGGAGAGTGAGGGCATCACCCTCACGCGTGATTAACCCCGCCAGCAGACACATTCTGAGCAGAATATGAGACCCTTTACGGTGAGCGTCACGGTGGAGAGCGCGCGGTCGTGGGGGATGGATCGAGGGTCGTGTGGGAGGTCAGTTGGGTCCGCTATGGGTATAACGACCCGGTTCTGGTCGGCAAAGGTCGAGAATAAAACCGATTATAGACGGTCGGGTGGGAGCATAGGTCGGGTCGGGAAGAAACTTGGGTCAGGTTAAGGGTTAATTCCCGTCGGGTTGACGATTGTATTTGGTTGAGTCTCGTCGAAGATCGGGTCGAATCGAAGGTCAGGTTGGGTCGAAGATCGGGTCGGGTCGAAGATCAGGTCGGGTCAAAGATCGGGTCGGGTCGAAGATCGGGTCGGGTCGAAGATCAGGTCGGGTCAAAGATCGGGTCGGGTAGAAGATCGGGTCGAGGATTTCTCTGGTAGAGGACGTATCCAGCCGTGTGAATAGTAAACCACTAGTAATAAAACTGGTATACAATGAATGCAATAATCTTATTAACGCAGCTTAATGAAAGTTTCACTTCAACTACGCTATATAAAAGAAATAATTCCATATTAATCATGGGCAAATAAAGACCCATATATATAAAAAAAGAGATATTGAAGTAAACTGCTTTCATTGCTCGAAGTTCTATAATAATTAATAACATCAAAAATTACACTTTGTAGTGCAATGTAAACATAAAAATGTACTTTATAGTACACTATAAAGTTGACTACCAAAGTACACTATAAAGTTGACTACCAAAGTACACTATAAAGTTGACTACCAAAGTACACAATAAAGTTGACTACCAAAGTACACTATAAAGTTGACTACCAAAGTACACAATAAAGTTGACTACCAAAGTACACTATAAAGTTGACTACCAAAGTACACTATAAAGTTGACTACCAAAGTACACAATAAAGTTGACTACCAAAGTACACTATAAAGTTGACTACCAAAGTACACAATAAAGTTGACTACCAAAGTACACTATAAAGTTGACTACCAAAGTACACTATAAAGTTGACTACCAAAGTACACTATAAAGTTGACTACCAAAGTACACTATAAAGTTGACTACCAAAGTACACTATAAAGTTGACTACCAAAGTAAACTATAAAGTTGACTACCAAAGTACACTATAAAGTTGACTACCAAAGTACACTATAAAGTTGACTACCAATCAGCATACACAAATAAAAAGTTACTAAATACTCTTAATAGTGACTTTTTGACACAAATAGTGAATCCAAATCACCATCACGGCCATGTCACGTGACTTCCCCAGTGTCACGTGACTCTCCCAGTGTCACGTGATTCCCCACTAGCCTTTCCTGGAGTTTTGATTGGTTGGGCAAATCTCTCCATAATCACACTGGACCACGCGAGTCCATTCTCTGATCACACTTCACTTATCTCCTGAGTGGCCGCTCTCTCACTTTTTTGGTACGATCCATATTCAGAGTCACACAGCACTAGGCTTCTCTTGAATTACACTGGGTGAGTTCCACACATCCACACTGATAATTGTATTTGTCTGGGTACAAGTGACAGGATGTCACCGTCACTGTGACTTCTGTATAACAACTTCCTAAATGTTATGTAAACGTTGTCAATCAATATGAGAAGCTCAACACTAGGGTATGACACACTGAGAAAATATGACCACCACAAGCGATCCTATGAAGTTGAAATGCAGATACAGGGAGTGCAGCCAGAGCTTACTCGTGGTGTACTGGAGTTCATAGGAGTTGGCGGGATGGGTTCATAGGAGCAGGTGATCAGACGGTGAACAGGATGCAACACCTGTAAACACAAGCACGCTCTTGCACACACCTGCTCTCGCACTTATAAAATATCAAAAGTGCGCACGCACACACACACACACACACACACACACACACACACACACACACACACACACACACACACACACACACACACACACACACATACGTACACACACATACACACACACACACACACACACACACACACACACACACACACACACACACACACACACACACACACACACATACGTACACACACCTATGTTCTAACATTGGAGTCTGGCAAACAAATTAAATTAAAAGAACCATTAAAAGAACCATTAAAAGAACCATTAAAAGTTCCTAAGAATATTTAAAAAATCAAAATATATTTATCTAATATCAAATTATCAACTAAAAAAATCAATATCAACATATCAACTTTCTCTTCATATACTGAATAACCAAACATTCGACTATTAGTTTATAATTTACTTTTAATTGGTTTTTGTTTACATTTTTCTGACCAAAAATAGAATCAAATAGTTCACTTATGGGTTTTAGCAGAAACTGCTGTTCAGCACTGGTCGACAGCTGGACACAGGTGCTGCTCAGCACTGGTCGACTGCCGGACACAGAAGGTGCTGCTCAACACTGGTCGACAGCTGCACACAGAAGGTGCTGCTCAGCACTGGTCGACAGCTGGACACAGAAGGTGCTGCTCAGCACTGGTCGATAGTTGAACACAGAAGGTGCTGCTTAACACTAGTCGACAGCCGGACACAGAAGGTGGCAGCTGGTAATGGTTGGACAAAGAACTACACCTTCTATTCATATGATGAATAGCTAAACTAACCGGCAGTTTAAGGTCACTGCCGTGTGCCGCCATTATATCTAGCAGTGGTGTGCCCTCTGATATGCCCATGTGTCTAAACCCCCTGGTATATGACCCATGGTATTTTCCCTGGCATGTCTCTTTGTCTATCCCCTATTATGTTTACTGGAGCGCTCCCTGGAGTGGCCACTGTTTAATCCAATATGTCCGCTTCATACATATGTTACATGTCCAATATATATATATATATATATATATATATATATATATATATATATATATATATATATATATATATATATATATATATATATATATATATATGTCCGACGGTATGCCCCCTTGTGTAACACCATGGGGACCCCAGGGACTTTCCCACCGATTCTTACACAAGATGCATACTCATATTTACTTAAATGAATTCAGGGGGAGCTAGGCAGAAAATTTACATAATCCTGCAATCTGTGATGAATTTAATATTGAATTTAGCTTTCTGTCACGGCTTGGGGGGCGGCGAGGGGTCCAATGATCACCATTTTCTCGTGTACGAAGATCTGACTGGACATATTAATAGCCACAAGAGTGTCAAGTGATAGTGACTGGATCAGTGACTCACTATCAGCTTTGTTCTAAACCTCGTGAATACTCATGCAGCGTTGCAAGAGTCGACAGCGCTGCCATTGCTAGTGTTGGCAACTTTTGTAAAGCTTTTAGTGTTGGTGTAATAAAGTGAATGTCATTGTTGAGTTGCAGCCGAATGTGTTATATAAGTTTACAGAGTCGAGTACTTACAGGGGTAGTGACTGACACTAACAATACAGCTGTATGCTGTATGTTAGAGGCCCACGTTGTCAACAGGGGCACACTGTTGTCAACAGAGGCACACGTTGCCAACAGAGGCACACGTTGCTAACAGAGGCACACGTTGCCAACAGAGGCACACGTTGCCAACAGAGGCACACGTTGCTAACAGAGGCACACGTTGCCAACAGAGGCACACGTTGCTAACAGAGGCACATGTTGCTAACAGAGGCACACGTTGCCAACAGAGGAACACGTTGCTAAAAGAGGCACATGTTGCTAACAGAGGCACACGTTGCCAACAGAGGCACACGTTGCTAAAAGAGGCACATGTTGCTAACAGAGGCACACGTTGCCAACAGAGGCACACGTTGCTAACAGAGGCACACGTTGCTAACAGAGGCCCACTGTTGTCAACAGAGGCCCACGTTGCCAACAGAGGCACACGTTGCCAATAATACCAAAAACGGGAAAGAAATATTTGACAATACAGTTGGACATAAAACAAGTCCGAGGGGCGGTAGAGCGACAGTGACTGGTACAAATGAGCCCATACACACGGGAGTGAGAGAGAGAGAGAGAGAGAGAGAGAGAGAGAGAGAGAGAGAGAGAGAGAGAGAGAGAGAGAGAGAGAGAGAGAGAGAGAGAGACGCTTACGATTCCATCGTTATTCACGAAAAAGATAATCAAACACAGATGACTAATTCTGACTGGCAGCTTTGTTGTTTTTCCAAAAGATCAACAAAAAGTTCCAGGCGTTCAGTTCCAGGCGTTCAGTTCCAGGCTTTCAGTTCCAGGCGTTCAGTTCCAGGCGTTCAGTTCCAGGCGTTCAGTTCCAGGCGTTCAGTTCTAGGCATTCAGTTCTAGGCGTTCAGTTCCAGGCGTTCTGTTCCAGGCGTCCAGTTCCAGGCGTTCAGTTCTAGGCGTTCAGTTCCAGGCGTTCAGTCCGTTCATTCGGTTTGATGAGCGTATAATTTGAAGTGCGTCTGCAGGACTATAAGCGAACGACCCCAGATAGACCTAGCCAACGTAATCTATCGATTTCCATAGCTGTTAGTCATATGAAGCGTCCAAATTGAGGTGCTCTAATGGGACTGGTGCTGGTGTTGATGGGGTTATAGACGGCGTTGATTGGACGGCTGCAATTGATGTTGATGGGGCTGGAGTTGATGGGGGATGTTACCTGTGTTTGCTGGAGGGCTGCAGTTGATGGGGTTGCTGCTGGAGTTGAAAGGGATGCCGCTGACGATGATGGCGCTGCTGGTAGCGTTGAGGGGGCCGCTGACGGCGTTGATGGGGCTGGTGGCGTTGATGGGGCTGGTGGCGTTGATGGGGCTGGTGGCGTTGATGGGGCTGGTGGTGTTGATGGGGCTGGTGGTGTTGATGGGGCTGACGGCGTTGATGGGGCTGGTGGCGTTGATGGGGCTGGTGGTGTTGATGGGGCTGGTGGCGTTGATGGGGCTGGTGGTGTTGATGGGGCTGACGGCGTTGATGGGGCTGGTGGCGTTGATGGGGCTGGTGGCGTTGATGGGGCTTCTACTGGTAATACCAGTAGAAGTATTAAGTAGTAAGTATTGCATCAACACGATAAACAACACACTAGGTAATCTGAAAATTACTGTTCCAATTGTCTATGAACAGTGACCGGGTATCATTGTATAATTGTTTTTTTAGTTTTTGTTAATTATAACTAATTATTAATTATAATTACTTGTTACTATTACAATACAATACAAATGCTAATAATTAAACAACAAAACATATTCTCATCATAATTACCACACTGATATATGTTCAGTAATGGAAAATTTATCAATCGAACTATATGATATATAGAAGACCTTCGTCTGAACACCTGACACTGAACACCTCGACACTGTAACACCACGACACTGTAACACCACGACACTGTAACACCTCGACACTGTAACACCTCGACACTGAATACCACGACACTGTAACACCTCGACACTGTAACACCTCGACACTGTAACACCTCGACACTGTAACACCACGACACTGTAACACCTCGACACTGTAACACCTCGACACTGTAACACCTCGACACTGTAACACCTCGACACTGAATACCACGATACTGTAACACCTCGACACTGTAACACCTCGACACTGAATACCACGACACTGTAACACCTCGACACTGTAACACCTCGACACTGTAACACTTCGACACTGTAACACCACGACACTGTAACACCTCGACACTGTAACACCTCGACACTGTAACACCTCGACACTGAATACCACGACACTGTAACACCTCGACACTGTAACACCTTGACACTGTAACACCTCGACACTGTAACACCTCGACACTGAACACCACGACACTAAATACCACGACACTGTAACACCTCGACACTGAACACCACGACACTGTAACACCTCGACACTGTAACACCTCGACACTGTAACACCTCGACACTGTAACACCTCGACACTGTAACACCACGACACTGAACACCACGACACTGAACACCACGACACTGTAACACCTCGACACTGTAACACCTCGACACTGAACACCTCGACACTGAACACCTCGACACTGTAACACCTCGACACTGAACACCGCGACACTGTAACACCTCGACACTGAACACCTCGACACTGTAACACCTCGGCATTGATCACATCGAAACTGTAACACCACGACACTGTAACACCTCGACGCTGTAACGACACTGAACACCACGACACTGTAACACCACGACACTGAACACCACGACACTGTAACACCTCGACACTGTAACACCTCGACACTGTAACACCACGACACTGAACACCACGACACTGAACACCACGACACTGTAACACCACGACACTGAACACCACGACACTGTAACAACACGACACTGAACACCACGACACTGTACACCACGACACTGTAACACCACGACACTGAACACCACGACACTGAACACCACGACACTGTAACACCACGACACTGTAACACTGTAACATCACGACACTGAACACCTCGACACTGAACACCACGACACTGTAACACCTCGACACTGAACACCTCGACACTGAACAACTCGACACTGAACACCACGACACTGAACACCTCGACACTGAACACCTCGACACTGTAACACCTCGATACTGAACACCACGACACTGTAACACCACGACACTGAACACCTCAACACTGAACACCACGACACTGAACACCACGACACTGTAACACCACGACACTGAACACCACGACACTGAACACCTCGACACTGTAACACCTCGACACTGTAACACCACGACACTGAACACCACGACACTGTAACACCACGACACTGAACACCACGACACTGAACACCACGACACTGTAACACCTCGACACTGTAACACCACGACACTGAACACCACGACACTGTAACACCACGACACTGAACACCACGACACTGTAACACCACGACACTGTAACTCCACGACACTGAACACCACGACACTGTAACACCACGACACTAAACACCTCGACACTGTACACCACGACACTGTAACACCTCGACACTGTAACACCTCGACACTGAACACCTCGACACTGAACACCTCGACACTGTAACACCTCGACACTGTAACGCCACGACACTGAACACCTCGACACTGAACACCTCGACACTGTACCACCTCGACACTGAACACCTCGACACTGAACACCTCGACACTGTAACACCACGACACTGTAACACCACGACACTGTAACACCTCGACACTGAACACCACGACACTGTAACACCTTGACACTGTAACACAACGACACTGAACACCACGACACTGTAACACCTCGACACTGTAACACCACGACACTGAACACCTCGACACTGAACACCTCGACACTGAACACCTCGACACTGTAACACCTCGACACTGAACACCTCGACACTGTAACACCTCGACACTGAACACCTCGACACTGTAACACCTCGACATTGATCACATCGAAACTGTAACACCACGACACTGTAACGACACTGAACACCATGACACTGAACACCACGACACTGAACACCACGACACTGTAACACCACGACACTGAACATCACGACACTGAACACCACGACACTGTAACACCACGACACTGAACACCACGACACTGTAACACCACGACACTGAACACCACGACACTGTAACACCACGACACTGAACACCACGACATTGAACACCTTGACACTGTAACACCACGACACTGAACACCACGACACTGTAACACCTCGACACTGAACACCTTGACACTGTAACACCACGACACTGAACACGACACTGTAACACCTCGACACTGAACACCTCGACACTGAACACCACGACACTGAACACCTCGACACTGAACACCTCGACACTATAACACCTCGATACTGAACACCACGACACTGTAACACCACGACACTGAACACCACGACACTGTAACACCACGACACTGAACACCACGACACTGAACACCTCGACACTGAACACCACGACACTGTAACACCTCGACACTGAACACCACGA